>NC_034196.2:5513268-5750768 GCF_002021735.2 Oncorhynchus kisutch
GGGGCAAGGTGAGACAGACCGGGTCTATAATACCAACTACGCTAACCCCTTAGCCCCAACAGCGAGTCAGAGGGGCTGGGTCAAGGTGAGACAGACCGGGTCTATAATACCAACTACGCTAACCCCTTAGCCCCAACAGCGAGTCAGAGGGACTGGGGCAAGGTGAGACAGACCGGGTCTATAATACCAACTACGCTAACCGCTTAGCCCCAACAGAGGGACTGGGGCAAGGTGAGACAGACCGGGTCTATAATACTAACTACACTAACCCCTTAGCCCCAACAGAGAGTCAGAGGGGCTGGGGCAAGGTGAGACAGACCGGGTCTATAATACTAACTACACTAACCCCTTAGCCCCAACAGAGGGACTGGGGCAAGGTGAGACAGACCGGGCCTATAATACCAACTACGCTAACCCCTTAGCCCTAACAGCGAGTCAGAGGGACTGGGGCAAGGTGAGACAGACCGGGTCTATAATACCAACTACGCTAATCGCTTAGCCCCAACAGCGAGTCAGAGGGGCTGGGGCAAGGTGAGACAGACCGGGCCTATAATACTAACTACACTAACCCCTTAGCCCCAACAGCGAGTCAGAGGGACTGGGGCAAGGTGAGACAGACCGGGCCTATAATACCAACTATGCTAACCCCTTAGCCCCAACAGAGAGTCAGAGGGAATGGGGAAAGGTGACGGGCCGTGTCAGAAATCTGGCTTGCCTACTACTTAAATCAACTGCATACTGTGTACTAATCAGAATACTATTCAGGAATTACTGTTTAGTACACAATGAACGCAGTAAGCAACAAATATCAACACACCGGGCTCATCCTACTGAGAATGGGTCATCTAATGTGCAATTGTGTTGATTCCTGCCATTTGTTCATTTTGGTACAGCGTGTTCCCCTCATCTGATTATCAGCTGTTGTCAAACACACTTTGGTCTTGAAAGTTTATTCTATTTTACTTTAGAAAGAGGCGATATAATGGCCTGGACTGGAGCAAATGTGTTAATGCCGCAACTCACGTGATGTGACACTCAGAAGGAGGACCCCCTTGGTTTTTGGCAGCTGAATGAGTGAGCGAGACACTCACCCACATGGGCAGGCAGACCGACAACACTGTCATTGTCTAGCGCCTTGTGCTGCTAACAGAAGCCCAGGCTAGTTGAGTAAACTGAGCTTTCGGCCTGTCGAGTCACAATATTAGCAATACAAAGTAGATCTCTTCTTCACAGCTTTGTAGCAGAGTGACTGGGCAGATTGGATTAATCTGAGGCGCGGGGCACCGGTCTATGGCCCGTAACATGAACGGGCAAAAGCCATGAGGGAGGAGCGTCCTGCTCCAATCGGAACAGTAATCTTCGGTCATGTTGCCAGCAAAGCAGCCTGGTGCATTGTCCAACTTCTTATCAAAAGCAACCACTTTTGCATGTGGAAACACAGAATTATTTTCATTGAAATCAAATCGGGTCCTTTTCCAACAATGCAGAGTTAAAGCTAAGATTTAAAAAAATACAATCCAAAATGTAAATAGTGACACAAGGACTAAATACACAGCAAATAATGAGTGAAAAAAGAACATGGCTATATGCAGGGAGTACCAGTACCAAGCCGATGTGCAGGGGTACGAGGTAATAACATGGCTATATGCAGGGAGTACCAGTACCGAGCCGATGTGCAGGGGTACGAGGTAATAACATGGCTATATGCAGGGAGTACCAGTACCGAGCCGATGTGCAGGGGTACGAGGTAATAACATGGCTATATGCAGGGAGTACCAGTACCGAGCCGATGTGCAGGGGTACGAGGTAATAACATGGCTATATGCAGGGAGTACCAGTACCGAGCCGATGTGCAGGGGTACGAGGTAATAACATGGCTATATACAGGGAGTACCAGTACCGAGCCGATGTGCAGGGGTACGAGGTAATAACATGGCTATATGCAGGGAGTACCAGTACCGAGCCGATGTGCAGGGGTACGAGGTAATAACATGGCTATATGCAGGGAGTACCAGTACCGAGCCGATGTGCAGGGGTACGAGGTAATAACATGGCTATATGCAGGGAGTACCATTACCGAGCCGATGTGCAGGGGTACGAGGTAATAACATGGCTATATACAGGGAGTACCAGTACCGAGCCGATGTGCAGGGGTACGAGGTAATAACATGGCTATATGCAGGGAGTACCAGTACCGAGCCGATGTGCAGGGGTACGAGGTAATAACATGGCTATATGCAGGGAGTACCAGTACCGAGCCGATGTGCAGGGGTACGAGGTAATAACATGGCTATATGCAGGGAGTACCAGTACCGAGCCGATGTGCAGGGGTACGAGGTAATAACATGGCTATATGCAGGGAGTACCAGTACCGAGCCGATGTGCAGGGGTACGAGGTAATAACATGGCTATATGCAGGGAGTACCAGTACCGAGCCGATGTGCAGGGGTACGAGGTAATAACATGGCTATATGCAGGGAGTACCAGTACCGAGCCGATGTGCAGGGGTACGAGGTAATAACATGGCTATATGCAGGGAGTACCATTACCGAGCCGATGTGCAGGGGTACGAGGTAATAACATGGCTATATGCAGGGAGTACCAGTACCGAGCCGATGTGCAGGGGTACGAGGTAATAACATGGCTATATGCAGGGAGTACCAGTACCGAGCCGATGTGCAGGGGTACGAGGTAATAACATGGCTATATGCAGGGAGTACCAGTACCGAGCCGATGTGCAGGGGTACGAGGTAATAACATGGCTATATACAGGGAGTACCATTACCGAGCCGATGTGCAGGGGTACGAGGTAATAACATGGCTATATGCAGGGAGTACCATTACCGAGCCGATGTGCAGGGGTACGAGGTAATAACATGGCTATATGCAGGGAGTACCAGTACCGAGCCGATGTGCAGGGGTACGAGGTAATAACATGGCTATATGCAGGGAGTACCAGTACCGAGCCGATGTGCAGGGGTACGAGGTAATAACATGGCTATATACAGGGAGTACCATTACCGAGCCGATGTGCAGGGGTACGAGGTAATAACATGGCTATATACAGGGAGTACCATTACCGAGCCGATGTGCAGGGGTACGAGGTAATAACATGGCTATATACAGGGAGTACCATTACCGAGCCGATGTGCAGGGGTACGAGGTAATAACATGGCTATATGCAGGGAGTACCAGTACCGAGCCGATGTGCAGGGGTACGAGGTAATAACATGGCTATATGCAGGGAGTACCAGTACCGAGCCGATGTGCAGGGGTACGAGGTAATAACATGGCTATATGCAGGGAGTACCAGTACCGAGCCGATGTGCAGGGGTACGAGGTAATAACATGGCTATATGCAGGGAGTACCAGTACCGAGCCGATGTGCAGGGGTACGAGGTAATTGAGGTAGCTATGTACTACATATACAGTGCTTTCAGAAACTATTTATACCCCTTGACTAATAATTAGATGTGTTACAGCCTGAATTGAACATTTATTAAATATTGTTTTCCTCACCCCTTTTACACACAATACCCCATGATGACAAAGTGAAAACATGTTTTTATAATTTTTACAAAATGTATTGAAAATAAAATGCAGAAATATCTCATTCATACTTGCTCCAAACATAACACTTTGTTTTCAGGATATAAAGTATATTTCTTTGCATTGTCTTTTTTGCAGTTTCACTTCACTTTTCACTCTTTCATTTAGGTTAGTATTGTGGAGTAAGTACAACGTTGTGATCCATCCTCAGCTTTCTCCTATCACAGCCATTAAACTCTAACTGTTTTTAAAGTCACCATTGGCCTCATGGTGAAATCCCTGAGTGGTTTCCTTCCTCTCTGGTAAGGACGCCTGTATCTTTGTAGTGACTGGGTGTATTGATACACCATCCAAAGTTTAATTAATAACTTCACCATGCTCAAAGGGATATTTAATGTCTGTTTTTTACCAATAGGTGCCCTTTGTGATGCATGTCGTTGACTCTGTCGTTGACTTTGTGTTTGAAATTCACTGTTCGACTGAGGGACCTTACAATTATCTGTCTGTGTGGGGTACAGAGATGAGGTGGTCATTAAAAAAATGTTTTAGTCCATGCAACTTATTATGTGACCTGTTAAGCCAATTGTTTTACTCCTGAACTTTAAGGTTAGCTATAACAAAGGGGTTGAATACTTTTTGAATCAAGACCTTTCAGCTTTTCATTTTTTATTCATTTGTAAAAATGTCTAAAAACATAATTCCACATTATGGGGTATTATTGTGTGTAGGCCAGTGACACAAAACACTTTGAACGCACTGTAGGTAGGTGTAAAGTGACTAGGCAACAGGATGGATAATAGACAGTAGCAGCAGTGTATGTGGTGAGTGTCAGTGTGTGTGTGGCATCAGTATGCATGTTTGTAGTATGTAGTGTTTGTGTGTTGCGGTGTCAATGTAAGCATGTATGAGTGTGTGGATAGTCGGTGCAAAAGAGTTTGTGTAAAAAAGGTTCAATGCAGGTAGTCCGGGTTGCTATTTAGCAGTCTTGTTTAAAAAGTCTTATGGCTTGGGGGTAGAAGCTGTTCAGTGTCGTCCTGTTGGTTCCAGACTATAAATGTTGGGCCTTCCTCTGACACTGCCTGGTATAGAGGTCCTGGAGAGCAGGGAGCTCGGACTGACGTTGAGGGAGAGGTTATTGTCCTGGCACCACACTGCCAGGTCTGAGACCTCCCTATAGGCTGTGTCATTGTCGTCGGTGATTAGGCCTATCACCGTCGTGTTTGCAAACTTTTTATTATGGTGTTGGAGTCGTGGGTGAACAGGGAGTGCAGGAGGGGCCTCTGTCTTGAGGGTCAGTGTGGCGAATGTATTGTTGCATACCCTCACAACCTGGGTTACTCCTTAATTACTTCACTTTTGTTTAGAGTTGACTTTGCCCTGGGCTTTGAACGGGGCATCTGGTTCACGTTTGGGAAGCAGCCCGTGTCCAAAACGAATTCAATCAATTTTTACCTCATGCAAAACACGCCTGCCCGGGCTGTATTCATTGAATCCCCTCACTAAGATCTCCTAAAGGAGTGCTTTGGCAGGTAGCAGTAGTGACCAAATGGGAAGAAAACTGACTGAGACAGGGAAGGACTACCTGGACTTGTCCAATAAGAACCATCGTTTTCCATTGCAAAATGTTTTGCGACATTGTACCCTACAAATTAGGGTTGCAAAATTACACAAACTTTCAATAAATTCCCTGGTTTTCCTGAAATTCTGTTTGGAGTATCCTGCTTATTTCCTCCTGATTCTAGGAATCCTCTAACTGGGATTTCGGAAAATCAGGGAATTTATTGAAAGTTCCCCGAAATGTGCAACCCTAGCCCTACTGAACAAAACCCTCTACTTTTTACTCTGTTTCCTTCTGTTTGGTGCCCACTGCACATGGCCCAGGCCCACAGTGAGGCCTTTATGCTCTGACTAAGCCGTGTGTAATTCTTTGTTGGCGCTCTCCTCTCAAGCTGTGAGGCGACGCTAACAATGCCATTTAAAATGACTCAGCAGAGTGAAGTTCTTTTCCTGGAACCATACTTGAGGAAAAAGAACCCCATTGTTTCCCAGTATACAACATTAATGCTTCCCAAATGACACCCTATTGCCTATTTAGTGCACTCATTTTAACAAGGGTCCATAGGGCTCTGGTCAAAAGTAGTGCACCATAGGGAACACTGTGCCATTTAGAACGCATCCCGTGTTAATTCAAAACAGCCTATTCTGTACATTTTAACATCTATATACATGAATGTGCTAGAGGTTTAGTTTTTCTTATTTATTTGTCTTATCTCATAACATTCCCAAATGATAAGAAAGACTGAAGAATGAATCAAATTGTCCAATGCTTTAACAAGAAACATTTCCAGCCCTGAAAATGGATTATTGTTATATATACAAAACCATTCAGGTCTGATTACGCTATTATGGTAACTAAAGCTTCTACTAGTAAGCCCTTTGTTTATGTAATGTGTGTGGTCCAGCGTGGGAATACATGCTAGCTAAAACATGCATGAATAGGTCCTTTCCTTGAATGCCATGCTCCTGTTTCAGGGTATGGCCTGTGTGGGGCGCACTAAGGAGTGTACCATCGTCCCCTCCAATCACTACGGGCCCGTACCTGGTGTTCCCGTGGGAACAACATGGAAGTTCCGTGTTCAGGTGAGCCGATGGCAACACGATTTCGTACCATGGGTCATACCGGTAGGGTGATACATGTTGGATGATTCCTCACAGACAACAGAGAGAATGTTTCAAACAATACGTTATATTTTCAAATCGTGGCGATGTTGAATCCGAAAGGATTGTTACTTTAAGTGAACTTTATTGGCTTCTAGTTGTCAACTCTGATATTCTGACACGGATTTGTTTACGTAGCCTGTATCGCATGTTCCTTCCCTCTTTCTCTATCCCTCCCATATCTCACATCACCCATCCTGACTCGCCCCCTATCTATATTCTCCTCCCTTCCTGTGTTCCAAGGTGAGTGAAGCTGGAGTGCACAGGCCCCACGTGGGAGGTATCCACGGCCGCAGTAACGATGGCTCCTATTCGCTGGTGCTGGCCGGAGGCTTCGAGGATGAAGTGGTGGGTTTCTTTTGACATTTTATTTTCATTTCTGCGGTTGTTGTGTTTGAACTAAGCAATCTAGGAGCGTGGGAGCGGGCTCTCTCCCTCTGTTTTCCCTCTCTATTCTCACTTCCTCTAATGTCCCATGCTGTTTGTTCTTGCTCTGTCTCGTCTTTAGCATGGGAGGAGGGTAGGATGGAGGGAGGATGGTAATCTGTCTACCCATCCATCTGGTCCTCACACAGATGTTGTCTGCCTCTTTCTCCCACCCCCGCTCTCTTTCTCTCCCTTTTAACATGTTTGTCTGTCTTAAAGGATGTACATCCTTGTAAGAATACAGCATAGCTCTGGAGAGTGCATTTAAACCACTATGATGAATGTTTAACTGGGATTCGTCTGGAGGATGGATTTGGATGGACTTTGAACGGATTTTCAATGGATTTTGCAAAAGTGTTCATACCCATACATAGCCAGTTATAATTGTAATGGCTTAGCAGATAAGAAAAGACTATCCGTATTTACCTGGCTAAAAGAGAAGGAACGTAATATCTATTGTTTACAGGAAACTCATTCAACAATTTTAGATGATGTTCTGTGGAAGAAGGACTAGGGGGGGGGGGGATATACTTGTACCATGGGCAAAGTAACTCAAAAGGGGTGATGATATTAATTAACAATAATTCTGATCTGAATGTGCAAATTGTCCAAACATATCTTGAAGGTAGATGGATTCTTTTAAATATGTTGTTGGACCATAAACAGATTTGGCTCATTAATCGATAAGGTCCAAATAATGATGATTCACGCTTCTTTAAAAATATATATAATAATTGATCTTGCCTACAAGCAATACAAAACTCTATTATTATGGTGGGAGATTATAATACGGTTTTAAATACCTCAATGGACCGTAATGGAAATCACACTGCAAACTATCACCCTAATTCATATAAGGAAATGACAAATGTCATGGATATATTGGAACTAGTGTGTGTGTGGTGTGTGTGTGTGTGTGTGTGTGTGTGTCCTGACCTAGTGAGTTTTACATGGCAGAGGCTCAATGAAGCTAGTCGTCTGGACTACTTTCTTATGTCATTCTCACTGGCACCAAAAGTTAAAAAAGTGTTGATAGGGGACAGAATGCCATCAAATAATTGGCCTATACATTATCCTTAGAGAATTTCCATGTTGGCGAGGATATTGGACATTTCATCAAAGCCTATTGGATGACAACTTGTTTTAACCAGGACAGAATCATTTATAACTGCCTTTTTCCAACATAATATAGGTAGAGCAGATCCCCTTATTGTATGGGACACGTTTTGTAAATGTGCCTTTAGACTCCATACAATTCAATACTCATCTTTAAAACAAAAGCAATTTAGGTCAAAAGAATGAATATTAGGAAAGGAAATAGAGGGACTAACAGCACAGAGAGTTGTCAATAAAAACTGTACCAGAGGCACAGAATACATTAGAGGAAAGACTAAAAGAAAAGGAGAAACTTATGCAAGAAAGGTCAAGTGTACAGTAATGTATTATAAAAAATAAAGTGAACTGGATCGAATATGGGGAAAACAACACAGAAATGCTACCAAAAATAATTTACTGGAACTTGTTACAAATGACGTAGTCACCCATGATTCACCAAACTATATTTAGAAAGGGGAAGCAACGTACTTTAAGCAGATGTTTTCGTTTCAGTCTCCATTAACCATACCAGTTGATGTGTGCCAAACCTTTTTTGATGTACCCAGAGGACAATTATTAGCATTTTTTTAACCACTTCGATAAAAATGATAGATTATCAGATACTCAACAGGGTCTGATTTCATTATTACTGAAACAGGACCCAAGTGGTAAATACAAAGATCCAACCAATTTAAGAAATTAGAGGGCCCTTACACTTTAGTATTGTGATGCAAAAATTCTAGCAAAGTGCGTAGAATTAAAAAGGTATTGTCGGATATTATTCATCCTGATCAGACAGGTTTTTTTACATGGACGATACATTGGAGATAATATAAGACAAGTACTGGAAACAATAGAGCACTGTGAAAAAAATCTGGGAAACCAGGCCTGGTATTCATAGCTGACATTTTGACAAAGTACGGCTGGAATTTAATATAAATGGCAGGAATATTTACATTTTGGAGAATGTCTTATACAGTGGGTTAGAGTGTTGCGGTGACCATATTACCACCACATCGGCGGTCACGAGTCATGACGGCAGTCAAATTCCACATGACTGTTTAATCATGGTAATAAGGCTTCTCCAAGCTCTGATGCTGCTGATGGTCATTAGTAGCCTACCAAACTAGTTAACTGCCTGCTACTCAGCACTCCATTGTCCCTCTAATCACTCTGACATGAATGCAAATGTATTCGAAAATCTAATCAAAGATGACATGAGAGCTCATGTTGCGCAACATTGCTATACAATTGCACGAGAAAACAGGGTGATGGCCTCTACTAAAAAGAGGAGGATCCCATCAACTTTGTATAGACTAGGACTACTATATTTATTTCTCAACTTTCCTAATATTAAACACATTGTTTATCACAACTAAGTGTCAAATAATGTTTTAAAATTAAGTACATTAATCTGCTTTTACAAGGGGTTTAGAGCCTAAATGGCATTCATAAGCAGCGCGTGAGTTTCAAGTTTGGGGAAGGTCATTTTCACCATAAAAATGCACCTTTTATAATAAATGCATTACATGCGTAATTACATTTGTTCACTTTTGATAATGGTGTCAACACACAATACCCCATAACGACAAAGCGAAAACAGGTTTTTGACTTTTGCAAATTTATTAAAAATAAAAAACTGAAATACCTTATTCACTTAAGTATTCAGACCCATTGATTTGAGACTCAAAATTGAGCTCTGGTGCATCCTGTTTCCATTGTTTCCAACACCTTTTGAGATGTTTCTTCAACTTGATTTGGGTCCACCTGTGGTAAATTCAATTGATTGGACATGATTTGGAAAGGCACACACCTGTCTATATAAGGTCCCACAGTTGACAGTGCATGTCAGAGCAAAAACAAAGCCATCAGGTCGAAGGAGTTGTCCGTAGAGGTTCGAGACGGACGCGATGGTCACTCTGACAGAGCTCTAGAGTTCCTCTGTGGAGCTGGGACAACCTTCCAGAACCCAATGGTCACTCTGACAGATGTAGAACCTTTCAGAAGGACAACCATCTCTGCAGCACTCCACCAATCAGACCTTTATGGTAGAGTGGCCAGACGGATGCCACACCTCAGTAAAAGGCACATGACAGCCCGCTTTGAGTTTGCCAAAAGGCACCTAAAGGACTCTCAGACCATGAGAAACAAGATTCTCTGGTCTGATGAAACCAAGATTGAACACTTTGGCCTGCGTACCAAGAGTCATGTTTGGGGGAAACCTGGTACCATCCCTACGGTGAAGCATGGTGGTGGCACCATCATGCTGTGGGGATGTTTTTCAGGGACTGGGAGACTATTCAGGATCGAGGGAAAGATGAACAGAGCAAAGTACAGAAAGATCCTTGCCGCTCTGGACGTCAGACTGGGGCAAAGGTTCAACTTCCACAGGACAATGACCCGAAGCACACAGCCAAAACAACGCAGGAGTGGCTTCTGGACAAGTCTCAATGTCCTTGAGTGGCCCAGCCAGAGCCCGGACTTGAACCTGATTGGACATCTCTGGAGAGACCTGAAAATAGCTGTGCAGCAATGCTCCCCATCCAACCTGACAGAGCTTGAGAGGATCTGGAGAGAAGAATTGGAGAAACTACCCAAATGTAGGTGTGCCAAGGTTGTGGCGTCATTTCCAAGAAGACTCGATGCTGTAATCACTGACAAAGGTGCTTCAACCAAGTACTGAGTAAAGGGTCTGAATTCTTATGTAAATGTGATATTTATTTTTTATTGTTTTATAAATTATTTTAGAATAAAACTGTAACGTAACAAAATGTGAAAAAGGTCAAGGGGTATGAAGGCACTGTGTTCACATTCTATTTATAAAAAGTGGGATGAAAATGGATTTAATTGTGAAATTGGAAGATTATTATTTTTTCATTAATAGAAATTAAATAAGTAAAATATAGTTGTTGCTGAAGCATTCCGCTCCATGAGTCAATACATGTTATAAACCCCTTTTGGCAGTGATTACAGCTGTGAGTCTTCTTGGGTAAGTCTCTTAAGAGCTTTACACACCTGGATTGTGCAATATTAGCCCATTATTATTTTCATAATTCTTCAAGTTCTGTCAAGATGTTGGGGATCATGGCTAGACAGTAATTTTCAAATCTTGCCATAGATTATTAAGCAGATTTACATTGACACTGTAACTTGGCCACTCAGGAACAAGCAGCTCCAGTGTAGATTTGGCCTTGTGTTGTAGGTTATTGTCCTGATGAAAGTTAAATTACTCCAAGGTTTTCCTCTATGATTTTGCCTGTGCTTAGCTCCACCCTGTATCTTTTTATCCTGAAAAACTCTCTACTCCTTGCTGATGACAAGCATACCCATAACATGATGCAGCCACTACCATTTTTTTTAAATAAGGAGGCAGTTACTCAGTGATGTTATGTTGGATTTGCCCAAAACATGAGGCTTTGCATTTAGGCCAGTGTATTCCTTTGGCAGTTTTTGTTTTTCAGAATTACTTTAGTACAAGGCTCATGTTTTGGAATATTCTGTATATTTGTATTCTTCTTTTCACTTTGTCATTTATGTAATTATTGTGGAGTCCCTACAATGTTGTTGATCTGTCCTCAGCTTTCTCCCATCACAGCCATTGAACTCCGTAGCTGTTTTAAAATCACCAATAGTCTCATGGGAACATCCCTAAGCAGTTTCATTCCTGTCTTTAAAAAAATGTTTTAATTTAACCTTTTATTTAACTAGGCAAGTCCGTTAAGAACAAATTCTTATTTACAATGACGGCCTACCCCGGCCAAACCCTAACGACTCTTGGCCAATTGTGTGCCACCCTATGGGACTCCCGATCATGGCCGGTTGTGAAACAGCCTGGACTCAATCCAGGGTCTGTAGTGACGCCTCTAGCACTGAGATGCAGTGGCTTAGACTGCTGTGCCACTCTGGAGCCCTATCCTGCTGCTCAGTTTAGAAGGATGACTGTATTTTTGATGTGTCTAGGTGGTTCAATACATAAACCACAGCATAATTATTCACTTGACCATGCTTAGAGATATTCATCGTCTGATTTTGTTATTGTTACCCATCTACCAATCACTGTCCTTCTTTGAGGCTTTCAAAAAGCTCCCTGGTCTTTGTAGTTCAATCATGTGAACCCCTATTATTTCACACCGTAAGTCCATGTAGTTTACATTATTATTTGATTAGTTAAGCCAAATTTGACTCCTGAACTAATTTAGGCTTGCCTAAACAAAGGGGCTGAATACTTATGTACATAACTAATTAGATAATAGTTATCACATTTGAATTCATCTTTAAAAAAGTTAGAATTTTTCTTCCACTTTGACATTAGAGTAGATTGTTGACCACTTTGCAACACAATAAAATATGAAGATATCCAAGGGTTATGAATACTTTTGCAAGGCACTGTATGTTGACTTAACTGTGAGTCTCGGGCTGAGATTTCATACTTGTGACTTAGTCAGCTAAAGAAAATGCAAGATTAGGCCAGCATGTGCAGGGGCTGTGTTTATATATCTATATCTATATGTGTGTGTGTGTGTGTGTGTCTCCTTTTAACCCTCTGACCTCCGCTGTCAGGACAGGGGAGATGAGTTCACCTACACGGGCAGCGGGGGTCGCGACCTTTCAGGGAACAAACGCATCGGGGAGCATTCCTTTGACCAGACCCTAACCCACTATAACAGGTGCAGTAAACAAACAAACACAAGAAGTACCACCTGTCCTGTTTCTCTCCCTGGTTTCAACCAAGACGGCAGGCTTAAATAGTGTACTTTTTTTTTTTTTTTTACTCAAGTCAATGTAAAACCGTTGCAAGCCAGTGTTCATCAACCTGTCCCTGGAGATGCAAAGGGTGCTGAGTCAAATGTGTTAGTGCTGAACTAGAATGAAAGCTAGCTCCCTTCATCACATGACCCTTTGACCCTTGCTCTCTCAGGGCCCTGGCGCTGAACTGTGACGCCCCCATCAACGACAAGGACGGGGCGGAGTCCAGGAACTGGCGTGCGGGGAAGCCAGTGCGGGTGGTGCGGAGCTCCAAGGGACGACGCATCAGCAAGTACGCCCCGGAGGAGGGCAATCGCTACGATGGCATCTACAAGGTGCATTAGCTAGGGGACTAACTTCTGTCATATGAAATTGCAATGCATATGCAGTTGAAGTCGGAAGTTTACATACACTTAGGTTGGTTGTCATTAAAACTAGTTTTTCAACCACTCCACAAATTTCTTGTTAACAAACTATAGTTTTGGCAAGTCGGTTAGGACATCTACTTTCTGCATGACACAAGTAATTTTTCCAACAATTGTTTACAGATTATTTCACTTGTAATTCACTGTATCACAATTCCAGTGGGCCAGAAGTTTACATACACTAAGTTGACTGTGCCTTTAAACAGCTTGGAAAATTCCAGAAAATGTCATGGCTTTAGAAGCTTCTGATAGGCTAATTGACATCATTTGAGTCAATTTGCGGTGTACCTGTGGATGTATTTCAAGGCCTACCTTCAAACTCAGTGCCTCTTTGCTTGACATCATGGGAAAATCAAAAGACATCTGCCAAGACCTCAGAAAAAAGATTGTAGACCTCCACAGGTCTGGTTCATCCTTGGGAGCAATTTCCAAACGCCTGAAGGTACCACATTAATCTGTACAAACAATAATACGCAAGTATAAACACCATGGGACCACGTAGTCGTCATACCGCTCGGGAAAGAGACGCATTCTGTCTCCTAGAGATTAACGTACTTTGGTGCTAAAAGTGCAAATCAATCTCAGAACAACAGCAAAGGACCTTGTGAAGATGCTGGAGGAAACCGGTACAAAAGTATCTATATCCACAGTAAAATGAGTCCTATATCGACATAACCTGAAAGGCCGCTCAGCAAGGAAGAAGCTACTGCTCCAAAACCACCATAAAAAAGCCAGACTACGGTTTGTAACTGCACATGGGGACTAAGATTGTACTTTTTGGAGAAATGTCCTCTGGTCTGATGAAACAATAGAACTGTTTGGCCATATGATCATTGTTATGTTTGGAGGAAAAAGGGGAGATGCTTGCAAGCCGAAGAACACCATCCCAACCGTGATGCACGGGGTGGCAGCATCATGTTGTGGGGGTGCTTTGCTGCAGGAGGGACTGGTGCACTTCACAAAATAGATGGCGTCTTGAGGTAGGAAAATTATGTGGATATATTGAAGCAACATCTCAAGACACCAGTCAGGAAGTTAAAGCTTGGTCACAAATGGGTCTTCCAAATGGACAAAGACCCCAAGCGTACTTCCAAAGTTGTGGCAAAATGGCCTCAGGAAAACAAAGTCAAGGTATTGGAGTGGCCATCACAAAGCCCTGACCTCAATCCTATAGAAATTTGTGGGCAGAACTGAAAAAGCGTGGGTGAGCAAGGAGGCCTACAAACCTGACTCAGTTACACCAGCTCTATCAGGAGGAATGGGCCAAAACTCACCCAACTTATTGTGGGAAGCTTGTGGAAGGCTACCTGAAATGTTTGACCCAAGTTAAACAATTTAAAGGCAATGCTACCAAATACTAATTGAGTGTATGTGAACTTCTGACCCACTGGGAATGTGATCAATCTTTCTCTACTATTATTCTGACATTTCACATTCTTAAAATAAAGTGGTTATTCTAACTGACCTAAGACAGGGAATTGTTACTAGGGTTAAATGTCAGGAATTGTGAAAACTTAATTTAAATGTGTTCGGCTAAGGTGTATGTAAACTTCTGACTTCAACTGTACTTCAATGCAATAGTATTTTGTTTTTATTGCCATATTGGTTGATACAAAGAAGGCATGCCCATTACATTGCTTTATACTAAGTTGTATGCTGGAGTGTGGATATTGGAATTGAGCCCTGGTGGCTCCTTGCCTGTCACTCAACCTCACCATTTTGGATCCTTTATGCATTTACCTCTCTCCTAGTCCCTTGTGACAAACTGTCAACAGCCGTTTGGGTTGTGAAATCAGAAATCCATTACAAATGTAATAGAAAATGGCATCAAAATAAATCGGATGAAGATATTGTTGGGCCTGGTCCTCATTATGAGTCATGATTTTTGAACACATTTGATTTCTCCAGATGGGCCATTACGGTAAACACAACACGCAGGGCTGTCGCTAACAAGACAAGATTAGGAAATATTTCATCTGCTCTTTTTGCCATCCCTTTTTTCAAAGCAATATTATTTTTAGTGCTATCCCTGTCTTACTATAAACTCCTGTTTAGTTATATCTTCACTGGATGTTGCTGCTGTGTATGTGCCCATAGAAATAGAATTTCTAGAACGAACATTCCCATTCAAGTCTGTGTTCCGTGGAGCAGCAGTAATTATTTTTCTGTGTAATGTCTCAGGTGGTGAAGTACTGGCCGGAGATAGGGAAGTGTGGTTTCCTGGTGTGGCGGTACCTGTTACGGAGGGATGACCTGGAGCCTGCTCCCTGGACACCTGAGGGCCTGGAACGCATCCAGAAACTGGGCCTAGCTGTGCAGGTAAGTGAGGGTCTTCTGTCCACCTGCATTTGTTTTTATAGGACATTATGATAGTATGAGAAGGATAGGACAGGCTTTTGGTTATGACTGCTGTTTCAGTGGCTAACTCTCTTTTATGTCTTAATTTCTCAAATTAAAAGTGCAATGTTCTGAAATCGCTCCACCATTTCCTTGTTGGAAAAATGAGAGTAGTTTGCCTAATTTCAGTTTTATTGACAAAACAAGCACTAATCATTGTACCATCTAAACCGCTGTTAAATAGTATATTTTCAGTAACCACAAATATTGTATTGATCCTTTGTTTGTTAAAGACAGTTGATGTTTTTATCTGACGGCCTTGACTGTCTCTCGGAGTGCCCCTACTACAGTATCCTCTGTGTTTTCGTACGACTCTGTGTCTCTTTGCCTCCACAGTATCCTCCAGGCTACGTGGAGGCCATGGCCAACAAAACCAAGAAGGAGGCTAACGCTCGACCAGGGTGCACTAGGAGCAAGAAGCAACCTGGACGGGGACGGCCACGGCTACACCCCCTGGAGAAGAAGGTGAAGGAGGATGAGAAGAAGCCCATGGAGGGTACAGAACAGCCACAGAGCAACGGCAGTCAGAAGACACCCAAGGACAAGGAGACAGGTACCTGTTGAGACACAGCTAGGAATATAAGCCAGAGACAGAAGCGATGTGTTTTTTTTTAGCTTTGTGTGTACAGTATACTGTATATCTTGTGCACTGCTATGTGCAATTGTTATGACGAGGCATTTCAGGGGTTGTTTTGAAGGTGTCAAATAAAATGTTACCCCATCTTTGAATAGAATCGATATGTGTACATGCATCCATAAACAACGTGTGTTGGTGTGCTTTGTCAGAGGTGTGTAAGGAGTCGGCGGAGCCCCGAGCCAAGCGTCTGAAGATGGAGGAGGCGTTCCAGCTGACAGAGCAGCAGCAGAGCCTCATCAAGGAGGACCAACCCAACAAGAAGAACTGGGACGAGGCCATGGGACACCTCAAGGAGGGGCCGGTATGTATACACCACCACCCTACCTCAGTCACCTCACTGACCACTAGACTAATTACAACTATACTGAACAACAATATAAACGCAACATGTAAAGTGTTGGTCCCATTTTTTATGAGCTGAAATAAAAATCCCAGAAATGTTCCATATGCACAAAAAGCATATTTCTCTCAAATGTTCTGCACAAATGTGTGTATATCCCTGTTAGTATTTCTCCTTTGCCAAGATAATCCATCCACCTGAAAGGTGTGGCATATCAAGAACCGCAGTGCAACCACACCAGCCCAGGACCTCCACATCTAGCTTATTCACCTGTGGGGTCATCTGGGGAGGGGGTTCTGAGGATAATTTGTGTCTGTAATAAAGCCCTTTTGTGGGGAAAAACTCATTCTGATTGGCTGGGCTTGGCTCCCCAGTGGGTGAACCTGGCTCCCCAGTGGGTGAACCTGGCTCCCCAGTGGGTGAACCTGGCTCCCCAGTGGGTGAACCTGGCTCCCCAGTGGGTGAACCTGGCTCCCCAGTGGGTGAACCTGGCTCCCCAGTGGGTGAACCTGGCTCCCCAGTGGGTGAACCTGGCTCCCCAGTGGGTGAACCTGGCTCCCCAGTGGGTGAACCTGGCTCCCCAGTGGGTGAACCTGGCTCCCCAGTGGGTGAACCTGGCTCCCCAGTGGGTGAACCTGGCTCCCCAGTGGGTGGGCCCCTGCCCAGTCATGTGAAATCCATAGATTAGGGCTTAGTGAATGTATTTTAATTTTCCTTCTACACAATACTGCCTCACAATGTAGTCTCCTGACTTACTACTTCTAAACAATAGCTGAACCAACACAAGAGTCTCAGCTATCTACACAACCTACCTACAAGGGCTTGTATGCACTTCTATTAAATGAAATGAAGCAGATGATCCATGGCTAACTAAGATGTGTGATGCTGCTGTTACTATTGTGACAGCTGAGCCTTTAATTCCTGTGTTCCTGTCTTTCTCTGTAGAACTTCCTGAGGAAGGTGGAACAGACCTTCATGTGTGTCTGCTGCCAAGAGCTGGCCTACCAACCGGTCACCACTGTCTGCGCTCACAACGTCTGCAAGGTGTGTAACGTGTGTGCACTTGCATCCGTTGTAATGATTTGTTTGCGGGATTATAATTGATGACTAATTGTGGTGTAGTAATGGAAATGATAAACAAAGTTGAAAAAGTATGGGGACATGACAAAAAAGGAAACAAGATATTAGATGCGTTGAAACAACAAAGGTCTAAGAAGGGATCTTTGAGGAACACCACAAGACGTCATAACCTTATTAAGTATGAAACACACCAAGCATGTCACTGCCGATAGGTACTTATCACAGTGGGAAGCCGTTCCTTTTCTTGCTAGACTGAAAGCGGTACCTACTGCGTGACGAACAGACCGCAATGCTCATCAGTGACCAACAATTTGACTTTGAGCCAGTCCGAGAGCACGAACCCCCATGTGGAGGAGACAACATTTTAAAATTAAAATGTCATTCTCACCGTACATTCCTGGATGAAACAGTTACACTTCATATGCACTGTAGGCTATGGGATGGTAGCTAGCTACGTGCACAGACGCAATGCACACAACACCAAATACTTCCTTAGCTAGCTAACTAGCTATGTTGTGCTAGCTAGCGAATATGCTAACGCTAGCTAAACATTTGGCTATGGGCTGGCACTGGCCGTTTAGGATTATGGAAAGTGAATTCAATTGTTTATTCGTCATCTTGCTAGGTAGTTATCTAGCTGTGGCCATATGGCTAGTATCAACAAGGGTATTCTACAACTTAGCAAGATGGCTTTGAATCTAAACCAAAAGCAATACGCACAGATATGCATTGCCAAACATAGCTACTGTCACCTTCTGGTTTGGAGTATTGTAACAACAAGGATGAGTGGCTGACGACTTCCAAGGTGTTTGCTGTGTGAACACAAAAGAGATAGACTGTCGACACTGTTCAGAGGTGCTAAGTACTGTTGGCAGGCGAACATTTAACAATCCTACCACTGTGTCTGAGCTTTTAGATTACCTATGCTGTTTCTGTGATCTGTGGCATTCTCACTCTCTCTCACTCTCTCCCTCCCTCCACCCCAGACCTGTTTGTTGCGGTCTTTCCGAGCAGAAGTGTACACCTGCCCTGCATGTCGCCACGACCTGGGTAAAGATTACATCATGGTCCTCAACAAGACTCTACAGCTGCTGTTGGACCAGTTCTTTCCTGGCTACAGCAAGGGCCGATGAGGCCACACACATTACATGTACACGGCGACACACACACACACACACACACACACACACATAGATACACACATTTGCACTTACACAAGTAGTTACACAAATAACATACCGATGATGCACACATACAAAACCTACGTATAGACATACATTGGTACACACATACATGCCACCTGTTGAACTTGGACTGTCCCCATTTTAACTTCACCAGCCTGAAATCATCCATGCCTCAGAAGACCTCTCCTGAGCAACACCTAACCCTGCCATGGATTCCCTTCCTGGGTACCACCACCCCTTAACCCTTCAAAGGGTTCCCTTCTTCCCAAGCCTTCCACGTCCCCAGTCCGCAGATACTTAGGAGTTCATCACCTGTCCATGTGAGGAACAGCCAGCGAGGATGCTAATGCTAACCATAGCCATGTAGAGAATATATGGCTGTAACGCTACGTAGCCTCCAGGGGGAAGGTGCCTGAAGTCAGCACCTATAGGGGTTTGGGGTCACGACCTAGGGAAGCGGGGTGATGGGAAATGTAGTGTACAATGTTAGTTTTTTTGTTTGTTGTTACTGATCCATTTGAATTTCAGCCTGTTCCTCCCTTTCTTCTTCTCTCTGATCTCCTTTCCTTTTTTGTTTGTTCTCGTGGTGATGTCCTTTTCGTTCAAAGAATTCAGGATTTTTTAAAGACATGCAAATGCAAAATGTTTTAAATTATGCTATGGTCTCTAAAGCAGCAAAATGTGATGTGCATTCCTTCCTACTGCTCAAGGCGCAAATATACAGGACAGAAAAATAATTTTTCTCTCTTCTGTATCGACTCGCAAGCTAATAGTTTCCTTCTCCTCTGTGAGCTTTGCTTCGTCCCCACCGTCCCTAGGGTTGCAAGATTCCGGTAACTGCCCAACATTCCAGGTTTTCCAGAAATCCCAGTTGAAAGATTTGTGGAATCAGGAGGGAGAAAGCAGGAAATCCAGGAATCCTTCAACTGGGATTTTTGGAAAAGTTGTGAGAATTTTGGGAACATTTGCAATCTTACCTGCCCCCAGTCGTGTACTCTACCTACCACTGCCGTGGACTACAGTAACTGTCTAGTCGTCAAGTGGACGCTTCGCTTCAGCTTTAGTGTTGTGTTCAGTTTTTTTTTTTGCACTTATTGAAGAAAAAAAGATGTTGAAAATGAAAAAAGTAACGTCTATAATTTCCTATCATGCTACTACAACATATGGCATTTTTCTATCATTTTAGTTGCCTATTCTATTTTAGTCATTAGTTATTATTTTATGTGGCAACCTTTACCTGCTGCTGTCAGCCTGATTGAAGAGTTTCATTGCTTCATATTGTGATCTGAAATTTTATACATGGTATGATAATACTTGATATGCACCTATTAAATATTTTGATTCCAGAAAAAACTATTTTCTGTTCAGTTTTCTTCCAGCCCAAACTGGGCTTCTGCAGGCCTCAGCGGAAACATTGGGTTCTGGCTGCCATTCATGCCAAGAGGATATATCTTCCCCTCTGCTCCCGTCACTCTACCTCATATTCAGATTCCACCTAGTTTCTGCTATATTGCTGTTACATAGTGCTATAACATCTGTGAAGGACTGGAGAAACTTGCCTGCGTTTACACAGGCGGCCTAATTCTGATCTTCTGCCACTAATTGGTCTTTTGACCAATCCGATAAGATCCTTTGCCAATAATTGGGCAAAATATCAGAATTGGACTGCCTGTGTAAAGGCAGCTTATCTATATATAGGTTAGTCTGAGATTGAGAATGTTAATGTGTAGAGGCCCCATGTATAGGTAGGTACCTATTACCTACTCGACAACTCAGCTGATCAGTGTAGTAGAGCCACAGCCAGGCGCTGTGCTATGGCCTGGTTACTATAGGAAAAAGTTTCTGCGGTGAAGTGTAAATGGTCCCGAACGCTGAGCTGAGTATACAGGATGGAGCGTTAGACTTTCTGTGCCACTGACTGCAATGTAATGGTTCCACTTTTAAAACCCAGACAGATAAACCCATGGAGAAGGTGATCACAGAATGAATTAGGGTAGAATAGAGCCAGGTTTTCTTGAGTAGAGGATTTCACCTCTGGATTCTGCAGGTGATATGGCATACATACAAAGAACATGAGATGTAGTGGCTCTGCAACGTTTACATTTTAATGATCAGAGATGAAACCCATTGAGAAGGTAGTCACTGTCTAAGTTTGTCTTTGTAAAGGGACTAGGGAGAGAGGATTATTTCACCCTTGGATTCTGCAGGTGAAACTAAAGCAGCCAGGTAATCTTGACTGAGGATTTCTCACCTTGATTGTGCAGGTAAAACGCCATACATTCAAAATGGTGCAGGTGATAACGAGGAACATTGTTATTGACCTTGTGATGAGCTGCCCCCTAGTGGAGTAACATATTACACTTTTCAAGTCTCCAATAGTATACTGTTTCGCTTACTGCAAAAAAATTACTAGGGCTGTAATTCTGATTCTCTACCCTTCTCCTGAAGTGTGCACCAGTATGCATGTAAAAGCATTGGACTAGCTGGCATTTCAACCACATTCTTCACACCAGTTCATTACTTTAAAATCCAGGGGGGGGGGGGGGAATGTAGCCCTAGTGTGCAGACAAAGGCCTTTTCTCAATCTCTTGATTCTACACATCCTCAAAATGCATTGGAAGGCCTGAAGGGAGTGGACCTTGACCCTCTTCCTCCAAAGCAATTGATACAGCAAAGACATTGATTTAAGCCATGGAAACCATTTGAACAACCACAGCTGCGTTACACAGGGAGCCCAATTCTGATCTTTTGCCCAAGTATTGGCACAAGCTTGGATTTGTCAAAAACACCAATTTGTGGCGTAAGATCAGAGTTGGCTGCCTTTAATTCAATCAATTGCATTTCACTCCGAATATTTACACTATCAGAGAGTTGTTTGAACTGTCAAAATGTGTTATTGCAAAGAAATACTGAACAGTAACTAGCATTCAACTTGTCAACTTCTGGAATAAGAACCACTGGCCCATAATCATGCAAATGTGTCACATTAAATGTAAAGTGCATTAACAAAGAACAAGACTTTACAGAATAGGGAGAAGGGAAAAAAATCCATAAGATTATGTATCGGAGACAAGGAGGCAATGCTATTTTTCATACTTTTATTATCACAGGAGCACAATAGGTACCACTATGCAAGGTGAACATCAAACTTAAACTCCACGAAGAATCAAAAAGTTAAACGGAATGCTAGTCCAAAAAAATAATCGAAACATCACAGCAATTTTATCCAAACAATGGTACAATCATTTTCAGATATACATGAAAGAAAAGCAAAAAGGACTTGACTTTTTTTGGGGGTTGCTTTGAACCAATCAATCCATCATTTTACATATTTACTTCTCAAATTGAAGCACCCAAACCAGTTACACATAACAGCATTCACATGTGCGAAAGTTTAAAGGGCTATTATCCAGCAATGAAATACCAATATTGGAGCCTTTTGTTGTTGTTGCTTAACAGCAATGTTTTACACACATTACAACATTTGTCAGAGGACTTGAGTGCTTTATTATCAAAATGTATGTCACAAAGGTGGGTTTATAGCTTAGCCAATTAAATAAAAAGCTTATATCGAATATAGCTAATGAAAGAAAAGCATATATCTTAGCCAATCAAATTAAAGCTGGAGTACCCAAGCGTAAACCTGATGCTGTTTTTTTTTTCCATTCAAGAAAAAAAATCCTCCTTCCGCCTATCAACACAAGAATAAAACAAGACAATCGATTGATAAGTTTTATGCTTGATGAGAATTGCAATATGCTCAAAGTCCGTAAAAACATGGTTCCCTCTTAAGTAATGAAACCTAAATTATAAAGAACTTAAAGGGATGAAAGAGAGAGGAGAGAGAAATGTCAGCCAGGCTGTGAAACTGGGGGATACAATATCGAAACTAATCATCCACTTCCTTTGAACAAAAGCATGGAAGGCTGTAAGCACTTGGGTCACATAGAGTGGGGTTTGGTGGAGCAGTGGGTAAGGGGTAAGCCTGGATCCCAAACTGAATTGCGCCGTTTCACACAATTGTTTCACTTCACAATTGTGGTCATCACAGCATGGCCATCAGACTTCAGTCTGGCTGAACCAGCTCTTCATTGAAACAGTTTGTGAAACAATAGTGAAAACAGCACAATTCAAGTTGGGATCCATGCTAGGCAGGGGGCTGTTCCAATAAGCAGGATCAATGTGTTACTTAATCAGCTAAATGTTTTAACTAAACATTTGGAAATTACTTCATCTTTCCTAGAATATAGAATTGAAATGGTATGACTGACTTAACCAATAAACCCGTGCTCGGGTTTAGCTTTCTGAATAAACCAGAAAAATCAAAAAGATGTGCCTATATCTGGCTGTTTATCAAAGTTAGCTGGCTAAATTGATTATTCTGTTTCCTGGAACACCCCACAGGGGTCAGAGCTAATCCTCATCGGAGGAGGAGTCCTTGTCGAAGTTGTAGGCCATGAAGAAAACGTCAGGTCGGAGTGGGACAAGGGCATGGCCCGGTTTCACTATCTCGAAGCCCAGAAAGCTGAATGTGCGCACAAGTTTAGCTGTGGGGACACACAAAGACACATATTAGAAGAAATACCATCAAGGACGACCTTCCATCATAAACAGTGAACTCTAAAAGTATTGGGACAGTGACACATTTTGTTATTTGGGATAGTCCTGATTTAATCGGGAATAATGATGAGTGAGAAAGTTAGATGCACAAATATCATACCCCCAAGACATACTTGACCTCTCATTATCTCAATAACAGGGAAGGTTGGCATTTTGGGAGGTAGGATGTTTATGTCTGCAATTTTCTCACTCCTCATTATTCACAATTCATTCAGGACTATCCGTAACCATGGTAGCATCCACATTAATGCAGAAGTGTTTAGTAACATTCTATTCTTATTTACAATAAAAGTGACTCCAAAATGGCACAATAGTTATTTATCATTCATTTCTTTGGGCACAAAATAATCTGAAACACAACCAAAACAATCAGCAAATGCCTCCAAGTTTGTCAGGTCACAAGCTTGATGTAATCACTGCGTGCAAGGAATATGGGACCAAATACTAAACGTTGACTACTTTAATACACATACAAGTGAATTTGCCCCAAAACTTTTGGTCTCTTAAAGGGGGGGGAGAGATACCTAGTCAGTTGTACAACGGAATTCAACTGAAATGTGTCTTCCGCATTTAACCCAACCCCTCTGAATCAAGTGGATACCACAAAATTGGGGAGGAAAAAGGGGTAAAATAAATTAAATTAAAAAACTTTACTGTCCCAATACTTTGAGCTCACTGTGTGGATGCTTATCTATTGAGATCATAGGTTTGGTGGACACGCTTATCGTACCGCGATCATCTCTATTCTTGTAAAAGCAGACGAACACGCTGACAACTTCAAGATGTTCTTCCGCATACTCCAAAAGAGCCGCAAAACTGTAGAGAGAGAGAGGTAGGCAGGGCTAATTAGACAACATGAGATTATACACACACACACGCACTTTCACATACAGAGCACAGGCACACACCTCTCCTTGCTGCCCTCGGGGAGCGGGTCCATCGGTATCTCCACATATAGAGCGTTCCCGCTCAGCACAGCGCCCCAGTGGATCACCTTGGAAACAGTGGGGCGGCTCTGGAAGCGGAGTATCCCGGGGCGACCGTTCCCTGCCGGCTCCTCTGTCACAGTCAACTTCCGGTCCTGGAGAACCAAAATGGGAAGGAGGGAGCGTTAATCAATCATTTGACTTGAAGAAGGGATCATTAATGAACCAACTCCCTGGGTGACTTCAGGATTGTGTTCACTAGGGCACACCAACAACATTTTTGCAATTGAAAAGCAATATCTGTTTTCATTTCAAGCAGTACTTCACTTTATATGCAAATCCGGCTACAGCTTCTAAAAGGGCTCGGTAGTTTGCGGCCAACCAAATAATTATAAATGAGTAACAGCGTTTTTCCATTCGCGCCGGTCCTCAGCTAATCAGCCGGTACCAGACTGATTTTCAGCTGGCTACTTTTTCCACTTCATACTAAATTAGGGTACTTTCATTTAAAAGTTTCAATTGGCTAGCTTGTCGACCCCTCTCCCGCTAGAGTAGAAGATGCGTATCGTATCGTTCAGCAACCTATTGATAGTGCCTGTCAGTCACAAAGCAAGCGATGACTGGGAAACTCACATCTGCCGCCTGATCGCCTCCCAGTACAACTCTCAACCCCCTAGTCAGCGTATCCTACCGAATATTGACCTTGTTAGGGAAGCAACTAAATGTATTGAAAATGTCTTAAATTTACCTAAGTTTATCATGATGGAAACAGAACATTTTTCAGCCAACTTTCCAAATGTTGACTAAACAAAATATGCTAGACAAGGTGGGATCTTCTTGTGTCTGAGAAATGTTGGTGGAAACACTGTAAATACTTCTTACAATAACCACCATATCGAAGTAAACTTCGAGTCACATGATGACATGTGTGGTCCTCCCACTACGACTCGTTGGGAAAGCATGCAGTTTATGAAGGGTACATTAAGGGTACAGATGAAATAAGTTATGAACGTCACAGGGTGGTGAAAGTGGAGGCGATGAGCTTGATGCTCCTTTCCAATAAATATGGATGGGTCTTATTCAGTTGACATGATCATTGATGCTTGTTTGACAAATAAAACTGATCTCGCTCTTTTGTCCATAATAATTTAATTATGTAGGCTATACCCGCACTGTATCTGCAAGGCTGTTGGCTAAACATGCCATTACCAGAGAGGGCACACTCGCTATATAAAATGTTTTGCTAAAATTATTTATATCCCAGGACAAATTAGCCGGCAACATCAAGATAGCTAGCTAAACGTCCATGAATGTTTCATGTGTTTCGACCTGTGTCCAAATTAATATTAGTTGGGTCAGAGTGCGCTTCGATATTTCTACCTGCGAGCCCTGATCGAGTCTGGTGCAGATGGACAAAAATCAATGAGAGTGCGTAATGGCGCTCGCATGTGCGTGCCCGGTGTAGTCAGCATGTTAGAAAAATATTTATCCAGCTCGACTGTGTCACGGCAGACATGGCAAAGCAATTGCTGAATGTCTCAAACAAGGGTGATCTAAATTACACATGTTTCATAGCTCTATGATTAAAAAAATGAAACCAAATCCAAACCTAAAATAAGTAATTGCGTGGAAGTCAAACATTTGTTTTACGTCGGAGGCAGACATATTGCATACGCTCAGAACGCCAAAAATGGACCCCTTTACATAGTCCTTATCCCCTTGTCTATAGGAGGGATGCATGCTGTTTAAATGGCCCAAATGTTGATTTTGAAAGTCACAAATTTAAAGTCATAAAGGTGAAATATTGTGTGTAGATGTTCCTAAAACATATTATAACTATAGTACCAGTCACAAAAAAAAGACCAAGTCCATATTATGGCAAGAACAGCTCAAGTCAAGCAAAGAGAAACGTCAGTCCATCACTAATTTAAGACATAAAGGTCAGTCAATCTGGAAAGTTTCAAGAATTTTTCAAGTTTCTTCAAGTGCCGTCGCAAAAACCATCAAGCGCTATGATGAAACTGGCTCTCATGAGGACTGCCAGAGGAAAGGAAGACCCAGAGTTACCTCTGCTGCAGAAGATAAGTTCATTACAGTTACCAGCCTCAGAAATTGCAGCCCAAGACATCTCAACATCAACTGTTCAGAGGACACTGCGTGAATCAGGCCTTCATGGTCGTATTGCTGCAAAGAAACCACTACTAAAGCACACCAATAAGAAGAGACTTGCAACAACGGCTCAGCCATTGTGTGGTAGGCCACACAAGCTCACTGTCCTCGGTTGCAACACTCACTATAGAGTTCCAAACTGCCTCTGGAAGCAACGTCAGCACAATAACTTTTTCTCAGGAGATTCATGAAATGGGTTTCCATGGACGAGCAGCCGCACACAAGCCTAAGATCACCATGCGCAATGCCAAATGCCGGCTGGAGTGGTGTAAACCTTGCCGCCATTGGACTCTGGAGCAGTGGAAACGTGTTCTCTGTAGTGATGAAACACGCTTCACAGTCTGGCAGTCCGATAGACTAATCTAGGTTTGGCAGATGGAGATGCTACCTGCCCCAATGCATAGTGCCAACTGTAAAGTTTGATGGAGGAGGAATAATGGTCTGGGACTGTTTTTCAAGGTTTGGGCTAAGTCCCTTAGTTCCAGTGAAGGGAAATCTTAATGCTACTGCATACAATGTCATTCTAGACTATTCTGTGCTTCCAACTTTGTGGCAAAAGTTTGGGGACAGCCCTTTCCTGTTTCAGCATCAAAATGCCCCAGTGCCCAAAGTGAGGTCCATACAGAAATTGTTTGTCGAGATCGGTGTGGAAGAACTTGACTGGCCTGCACAGAGCCCTCAACTTAATTAACCCCATCAAACACCTTTGAGATTAATTGGAACGCCGACTGCGAGCCAGGCCTAATTGCCCAACATCAGTGCCCGACCTCACTAATGCTCTTGTAGCTGAATGGAAGCAAGTCCCTGTAGCAATGTTCAACCATCTAGTGGAAAGCATTCCCAGAAGAATGGAGGCTGTTATAGCAGCAAAGGGGGGACCAACTCCATATTTTGGAATGAGATGTTCGACGAGCACGTGTCCACATATACTTTTGGTCATGTAGTGTCTTTTCAATAACCAAAAATATTGTATTTTAGCTGTTTGAAGCTGGTGTACAAAACCGAATGTAAAAGAGAATCGAAACTTAACAGGAATCATAGAAATAGCGCACATAGAACATATCTACTGCTTCTTAGACTTGCTTTAAATGAGAATGACATATCTATAAGTCACATTTCTATGTGCATTTGGTAAGGACACCCAAAAAGTTACATATGCAGCTTTAAATTGTAATATCTTAAATATATTTTTGCAGTATGCAATGAGTGCATGTCATGTCCTGGTGTGTCAGAGGAGTATGCATAATATGAAAGATAATATTATGGTTGCATTTGCATGAGCATTGTTAAATGTGTGTATGTACTCACAGAGTAGAGCGGCCGAGCTGAAGGAGTGTGATCCCGTTGACCATTCCCTCGCCCACCTGGGATCTTCAGGGGTGGGAGAGGGGCATCAGGAGCACCACAGAGGCCCCGGACCGCGGGTACTACAACAGTGTAGGGACAGGCTGGACAGGGAGACACACATATTAATCTTTAATTGTTGTTTTTAAGCTTTTGATTGCAATAGGACTCTGAACATGCGGGATAACGTTGCTTAAATCTGGTGTTCCCCGGTGTATTTTTTATTATTTGGTGCAATACAGGCCAACGTATCAAGTGCAAGTAAAATTGGTAACCAAAATACTGATTGTGTGATTTAATTCACCCTCAAAGCGCATTATAGTTGGAACTGTTGTCCAAGGAGGCAGTGGCGTGTATTCATGGATGCCAAGTGAAGCCCGGCTTACCCCAAAAAATGTACCAAGAAAAAAAACCATACAATTATCTCTTTCGTATCTCTGTTTCATAAATGTTCCTTCAATTCACAGGAAGCTTAATGTATCTCACCAGAGAAAGCATCAGAGTGAGCAAAATAGAGCCCCTCTGTCTCTGTAAGCCATCTATCTGATGCTGTCTGGTCAAAAAGAGTATGACATTGTTGCCACCTGTAGCATTGAATGCAATGGAAACCAGTGAGCATTTGGCCTCCCTTGATAAAAAAAGAAAGAAGTAGAAAATTGCCAATCGGCGTTGAGCTAAACTGTGTGCGCTCAACTGTGAATGGTCCTGGCGCACCAAAAAAATTAAGTGTCAAGGAAAGACAGTTTGGATTTGGCTTCACTCCAATCGCATCTACAGCAAATCGTCATCGAGAGGAGAATAAATAAATAAAATCATTGTTGTCCTCTGGTGTCTAGCTAGCTAGTTAAAATGTGGCCCTTTCCTAAATTAGCCATGGATGGAGATCGTGATTTGGTTTTACTTCATTCTCTGTACTGACCAATGATTATAACAGCGATTTTGATCCAAACATAAACTCATACATTGTGCCCCTGGCCTGAGGGAATGTAAGTTCAATATGTGCTCGATGTAGTAGGCTAATGCTAGCTTGCCTGGCACATTTATGCCCTTGAAAGGAAGTTAGCGAGCAACCATTTTAGCCAGGTATCCTAGAACAACAACAAATAAAAGCATGTGCTGTATAACTGAGTCATAGACGTTTCGTCAACATGAAAAGGCAGAGGATGGCATTGGTGTTTCCATACAAGTAGGGTGAGTCAACGCGTTTTTTCTTTTTGCACAAATACACAGAAATCAGAACCATAGACATCCACATCATATTTGGCTTACGTTGATTGGACCAAATTGTTTTAGGCATTTTTTTGTTGTCACTGTACTAAGCATAAGTGATTTGATGATGAAGTTGAAATGGAGCTGGAATAGCCGAAGCAGCTCCAGTTTTCTTTGCGACTTGCGGTAACTCTGTGGTTCTAAATCGATAGTTGTTTAATAGTCCGGAAATGTAGGTCACGTAACTGTTTGTTACATGCAATATGCTTTGTGGACTGTGCCAAACAGAGGCTGCTCTCCGGTTTTGTGTGTGGTTTCATTTACTCTACCACTGGGTCTTCTTATTGTCTCGGCCTTAGGCCTATATATCACGGTCACAAATTGTATTGGTCACATACATATATTTAGCAGTTATTGTGGGTGTAGCGAAATGCTTTATCACAACACATAGGATGTAATATGGCTTTAATTGTTTTCTCTGGGTTGATTTGAGCCACACACCACTACTGCATGTAGGCTATGTGAGTTCACCACCTCCCTTCATAATTGTGATACTCATCGAAAGGCGAGGTCGGTACAGGTGCATCAAAGCTGGGACCAAGAGACTGAAAAATAGCTTATATTAAATAGCCATCATTGCTGGCTTCCACCTGGTTACGCAACCCTGCACCTTAAGAGACTGCTGCCCTATATACATAGACTTGGAATCACTTGTTAACTTGAATGTTTACATACTGCTTTACTCATCTCATATATACTGTATTCTATTCTACTGTATTTTAGTCCATGCCACTCCGACATTGCTCAATCTATTATTTATATATTTCTTTATTCCATTCTTTTAGATGTGTGTATTGTGAAGAAACGACTGCACTGTTGGAGCTAGGAACACAATCATTTCGCTAAACCAGCAATATCTGCTAAATATGTGTATGTGACCAATAAAATTTGATATGGCTTCAGGGTGACATATTTTGCCCTATAACCTAAACAAATTGTATTATTGCAAGGCAAAACTACATCATGAATAAACATAATCCACCATGGATGTGATGGATAGCATTATATGGCACACGGCAGGTTGCCTAACGCCCTTCGAAGGGGACATCTGGAGGCTGCCTTGCATCAGGAGGGCACTAGTGATGGGTCATTCGCGAACGAACGACTCTTTTTGAACGGGTCTTTTTTGGTGAACGTTTAACCGAACCGCATCGGTGAAAGAGCCATTCATTTGGCTCCTTGACTGCAACTACTGCCGTGTGTTCTTTAAAAAAAACGAAGTTTTTCTGCAGATAAATTACAAAGTAATGATCTAAAGAGGGTGAACCCTCACCGCCTAAACAATAAATAGTGGGGAGAGTGTGTCAATCTGGTCCTCGCTAATTTTCTCTTTTCTTTTTTTGGGGGGTGGTGAAAGGTAACATTTAATTTGAACGCGCATTTCACGATCTGATAGCTTACCTTTTGGGCTATACGTTGGATATCTGTACTTTTTCCAGGGTTCTAGCTAGGTCCATTTTCAAGCATTTTGAACAAAGAGCCGTTTGGGAGCCGGCTCACCGAAAATACTCGGAATGCACCACGATGGGGAAAACGTGCACGACGAGGAATAACATGCCCAATCTAAACTGCGTATCTGCCCGTCAAAAAACTGCCAATGATCGCTACAAGTCAAACGTATAAATAGCATATACTACATGTAATAAGGAATTATTCCCACTTAGATATGCACCATTATTTAATTTATTCATAGGGGTTGGCTGATTAATTCAACAATATTTTGAGGGACGAATAGTATAACGGTATAACGTTACAATGTAACCGTAAAAGAGTTTGTGACGTCAAAAATGGAGGAATGACGTTGCGTCACTTGGGCCTTTTGATTAATAATCAATTGTGTTTGGAGAAAAGGTAACAATGGACGTGGATTCCGCGTGTTTCTTCCGTTTCAAGTTGCTCACCCATGAAACAAGCCATTCTAATGACCGTTTCATTTCGGGGCCTTTTAACTCGTTGACCTGCGAGTCAACAGTAGCTAGCTACCTGACGATGCTATGCTTTCAGGTGGCAAGCTAGTTACACAGCTAACGTTAACTCATCTAGCTGAACTACAAAACGACGTCATTGGCAACCATTGAAACAAATGGAAATAAAATGGTTGAGGTGTTCCGTTTAAAAAAAAAACGTGGTGATGGATATAGCTAGGCTTCCTAGAGGACCTTGATAATGTAGCTAGGTTTTAGCCTAGGGCTAGCTAGCTTAGGATAAGCTAATGGAGAGGACTAACCTTAAACAATAACGTTCTAATTCTTCACTCCAAATTAAAATGTAGGATATGTTTCATATATTACTTATCTAGCTAACCAGTTGTGGACAAATCAATATTTTACGTCATAAGAAATTAAATCTAAGGTTATATTAGTGGCTACTTCCTCGTCACTGAAAAAAAAAGCACCATCCCCCACTTCACTTCGCTATTTTCTCCCGTCTTCACTTACTTGCCAATCATGTCACAAATATTAACGTTACTACTTAAATCCGCCATTGTAGTACAGAACTGTGGTTTTCCTTCTTTCTCGCGAGCAAAGCAATGACTGTTTAAGATCCGCTGGAGGTTGGATTTTACCATCCGGCCTCGGAGAGAGACACGACTGGCTTCTGACTGCTCGCTGCAATGGTCGGCTGAGGAATAGAGCTTGATCACTTCTGAACTCCAGCTATGAGCTACGTAGGGGAAACAAGCGATACGTAGCTAGTTAGAGGTGAAGTTAGCTACATGGGGGCGTCTTCCGTGCAAGTGGAAAAATACCACGGCAAGTAAACTAACAAAGACAGGCAGACAGCAGGGTTGATGTTTGTCATCAAGGTGAGACGAGTTGAATGTGCAGTCTCCATGCAACATTATAATTAGCCTTTCAGTTACATTTCATTTGTTTGAAAGGTACAGCATCATTGATGGCTTGAACACAGTGGGTGAATAGGTGAATTATAACATGGCTTTATTCATATTATTGCCAATTTAATGTAATACAGTAGCTACATATTTCTATAGGTTTGCATATTGTTCCTTTAGCCTCCCCAGCAGTATAAAATACCACTTTGCCTCCCCTGCAATATAAAATACTACTTTACCATAACAAACTAGACATTTTGGCTAAAAACATTTTCTCTGTGAACCCAACAGTGGACTGGAGAGACTGCATACCTATGTTCTCGCTGAGCAGGTTAATGTCCTTGGGATGAGGATATAGCCTTGGATTGTTTATCTGGCTCTAAAAGGTGTCAATGTCAGTATGTTTGGTGGATAAGCTTTGAGAAGTAGCTATTTATCTTGGATGCTATTACCAGAGGCAAAGCAAGAATACGTCCCAAATGGCACCCTATTCCCTGGGTGTCATTTGGAACGTAACCCAAGACAAGTCAGTGCTTAAATTGACCCCAGTGACCTTTTTTTTTTTTTTACCTCGGAGTAAAACATAACATTCATACATAACTGTTGAAAGGCTGACAAAGCAACTGGCCTATACCTATTGCCTCATCCAATCTGGCCACTGCCATTATGATGTGTACTTACCGGTAGTCTTATATTGGTATGTGAAGCCTATGGAGACAAATGCAGCAACATTCACGCTTTAGGCTGATTCATTTCCTTTCATGTCTTTAGCCAGCCCCAAATCAAAATGCCAGACTATGCTTATCATATTAACCATGGCATGAACTGGGTACTGTCCCAAATGGCACCCTATTTCCTATATAGTGCACTACTTTTGACCAGAGCCCTATGGGCAGTGTGCACTATAAAGTGAATAGGGTGCAATGCCTAAAGTATTTCAGTTCATAATAGCCAACTTGTTGTGATGTTGAGCGGTCTGCTGCTTGCTCCAAGTAAGGGTAGCTGCAGCCCAATATGGTGACCGGAGTATGGGCGAGTGGGTGTGTCGAAAGTAGTGGGTGTATGGAATGCGAATCAGCTAATTGGTCAGATTTGTTGCCACTTTTCCATAACTAATATTGATCACCTTGATACATACAGTACCAGTCAAAACGTTGGACACACCTACTCATTCAAGTAGAAGGCCACTGTGTTCATCAAAACGTTGGACACACCTACTCATTCAAGTAGAAGGCCACTGTGTTCATCAAAACGTTGGACACACCTACTCATTCAAGTAGAAGGCCGCTGTGTTCATCAAAACGTTGGACACACCTACTCATTCAAGTAGAAGGCCACTGTGTTCATCAAAACGTTGGACACACCTACTCATTCAAGTAGAAGGCCACTGTGTTCATCAAAACGTTGGACACACCTACTCATTCAAGTAGAAGGCCACTGTGTTCATCAAAACATTGGACACACCTACTCATTCAAGTAGAAGGCCACTGTGTTCATCAAAACGTTGGACACACCTACTCATTCAAGTAGCAGGCCACTGTGTTCATCAAAACGTTGGACACACCTACTCATTCAAGTAGAAGGCCACTGTGTTCATCAAAACTATTAAATAACACAAATTGAATCATGTAGTAACCAAAAAAACTGTTTAACAAATCAAAATATATTTTAGATTCTTCAAAGTAGCCACCCTTTGCCTTGATGACAGCTTTGCACACTCTTGGCATTCTCTCAACCAGCTTCACATGGAATGCTTTTCCAACCGTCTTGAAGGAGTTCTTATTCTAAAATGGATTAAAATAATTCCTCATCAATCTACACACTATACCCCATAATGACAAAGCGAAAACAGGTTTTTAGAAATGTTTACTAATTTATTAAAAATAAAACGGAAAAACCTTATTTACATAAGGCCCTTTGCTATGAGACTCAATTGAGCTCAGGTGCATCCTGTTTCCATTGATCATTCTTGAGATGTTTCGACAACTTGATTGGAGTCCACCTGTGGTAAATTTAATTGATTGGACATGATTTGGAATTGCACACACCTGTCGATAAAAGGTCCCACAGTTGACAGTGCATGTCAGAGCAAAAACCAAGCCATCAGGTCGAATGAATTGTCAGTAGAGTGCCGAGACACGATTGTATCGAGGCACAAACCTGGTGACGGGTACCAAAAAATGTCTGTATAATTGAAGGTCCCCAAGAACACAGTGAACTCCATTCTTAAATGGAAGAGGTTTGGAACGTACAAGACTCTTCCTAGAGCCAGACTCCCGTCCAAACTGAGCAATCGGGGGATAAGGGCCTTGGTCAGGGAGGTAACCAAGATGGTCACTCTGACAGAGCTCCAGAGTTCCTCTGTGGAGATGGGAGAACCTTCCAGAAGGACAGCCATCTCTGCAGCACTCCATCAATCAGGCCTTTTATGGTAGAGTGGCCAGATACAAGCCACTCTTCAGTAAAAGGCACATGACAGCCCACTTGGAGTTTGCCAAAAGGCACCTAAAGGACTCTCAGACCATGAGAAACAAGATTCCCTGATCTGATAAAACCAAGATTGAACTATTTGGCCTGAATGCCAAGCGTCACGTCTGGAGAAAACCTGGCACCATCCCTACGGTGAAGCGTGGTGGTGGCAGTTTTTCAGCGGCATGGACAGGTAGACTAGTCAGGATCGAAGGAAAGATGAATGTAACAAAGTACAGACAAATCCTTGATGAAAACCTGCTCCAGAGCTCTCAGGACCTCCGACTGGGGCGACGGTTCATCTTCCAACAGGACAATGACCCAAAGCACACATCCAAGATAACACAGGAGTGGATTCGGGGCAAGTCTCTGAATGTTCTTGAGTTCTGGCCCAGCCAGAGCCCGAACTTAAACCCGATCGAACATCTCTAGAGAGACCTGAAAATAGCTGTTCAGTGGTTTAAAACATTTATTTAGTTTTACATTTATTTAATTAGATTTTTTTTTATTTTTAAAATCTCCCCCATCCAACCTGACAGCTTTTCAGCGTATCTTCAGAGAACAATGGGAGAAACTCCCCCAAATACTCCCAAAAGTCAGTTAAGAACAAATTCTTATTCACAATGACGGCCAAACCCTCCCCTAACCCAGATGGGCCAATTGTTCGCCGCCCCTATTGGACTCCCGATCACGGCCGGTTGTAATACAGCCCAGGATAGAACCAGGGTCTGTAGTGACGCCTCTAGCACTGCGATGCAGTGCCTTATATCGCTGCCTCATAACCCAAGAAGACTCGAGGCTGTAATCCCTGCCAAAAGGTGCTTCAACAAAGTACTGAGTAAAGGGTCTGAATACTTATGTAAATGTGATATTTCAGTTTTTTATTTGCTAAAATTTTAAACATGTTTTTGCTTTGTCATTGTGGGGTATTGCGTGTAGTTTGAGGGGGGGGGGGGGTCCATGTTAGAATAGGCTGTAACGTAACAATGTGGAAAAAGTGGAGGGGTCTGAATACTTTCTGAATACACTGTACATACATTCTACTACTCAATGGGCATTAAAGGCAACATCACCGGGACACAGTGCTCTTTGCTCCCGCTTGACAAGCACTACTGTCTGGCAACGGTGTGGGAAATATCCAATATCAGGGTGAAAGTCACAATAAGCATACAACACATGAAGCAACAGTGCACCCATCAATGCTTTTAATGAAAAACAAACAAAAGTCAGTTTTATAACTGAACACTTAATTGTGTAAAACTAACAGTGCCACTCAGACTCATCCTCTGGCTTAAAAACACAAGTCCAAACTCTTGCAGTATGGTAATTCAATGTATGATAGTTGCCTGGTAATAAACGAAAGAAAAACAACACGACTCAATCAACACCGTCTAACATATAGCAGATCGCTTTCGACACACCCACTCCTTTCCACAGCTCTGCACTGTCCCCCTTTGCTGGCTGTAATTAAACTATGACCTACATGTAATGTGTCCTTTGGACCACTAGGCGTCATCCTTGCATTATAAACACCGGTAACAGGTTTGAAGTGTTCTAGCTACATTGTCATTCATGTCAGTTATGTTCAAGGAAGACGTTTGTTTTGTGTTTGAGCAATTGCATGGCTGGGTATCTGAAAGGTTTGGGGTGACAGGACAATTTCAGCTTTGGATGGTTTCTCCATGAGTTCATATACTTAAAAATGTAAATTGTGAAAACACGAGTTTGGTGCTGAATTGAAACTTGCAAGGCTGACTAATACATAAAATAGTAGAAATTATGAGACACAGGTCCTGTCTCCCCTACACCTTCTGCAGCTAGGTGAAGTCTAAACATGCATTTCAAATGACACCCTATTTCCTATATAGTGCACTACTTTTAACCAGAGCCGTATGAGCCCTGGTCAAAAGTAATGCACGGAATAGGGTGTCATTTCGGGTGTAGGCAGGCCGATGTGGTAAACAACTGTCTCTCGGTATGCCTTCGCTTATTGTCAAAACAGATTCAGTGGAGTGCAGATCTGGCTTGTACAGGCTTGTTGTTTACAACTGTGTAACCACTCCAAAAATCCCTCTGTACAGCAGAGGAACATTATGATTTAAGGGTATGAGGATTACCTGAACAGAGGAGGAATCGTGATAAATTAGCCGAAAAGGAGCAGCGATTCTAAACGTTCAAATTATTGCCCAATCTTCTTGTGTTTGACATACATTGTGTTTCATACTCAGTAGGAACTTATACATATTCGTACATTCAGTCCTCATGAGATCTCATAGATTTGGAAATCAAAGTGAAGTGAATTGAATCGTGACAGGGGGTTGGTTAATGTTAATCTATAGAGACCCAAAACCTCCCAACAGCTTTTCATCCCACGTCTGACCTGAGCTCTCCCACTCCCCTAGGGTAAAAGTGGAGGACTGAAGGTTGCTGTGGTGTTTGTGTGTGTGTGTGTGTGTGTGTCTCTGTAGCAGTGGCAGATATGTTGGCTCAATTGAACCATAATGAAGGCATTTAATTTGCACGAAGAGTGCCTTGGTCCTTCCTGAAACAGTTTGTTAGATCTCAAATTTTTACCACATTTTTCACAATGTGACGACTGAAACCTCCACATTGTGTAATGTTGAATTACAGAGAGATTACAACCAGGAATGTTAAATTGTCGTTTCCTTGCAGAGACTTTCTGCTTGCAGTGGCGGTCAGTGCTGTTTAAGATGAGGGAGGACAATTTATTTTTTCATGAGCATGGCCTTATTTCTATTACAGCATATTGGTTGACTCTCATTCATATTCCATTCACCCAGTTCAATGGAACAGTGATCGGTTTAGGCTACCTCATGATTATTAGATTTTCCCTATACCCATTATGAGGTTGCTGGAACCTAGCCTATGAATGAAAGTTAACAATGTAGTTGCACACAGGTCGAGAGACAATTTTGAGGTGACAGACAGTGACATTCAGTACTGCCTTGCACACTCTTGCCTGCATCTAGCTGATATAGGGTGTAATCATTAGTCCAACAGTTGCAAACAATAGTTTCTATTGGACAAATTCCAGTATAATTATCCCCGCTTTGTTCCGTTTGGTTACGCGTAATAAATCTTTTCAACAGAATTAGCAGAATGAATACAGCCCTGATCAGGCGTAAACACAGTTCACTTTCATAGCAGCCACATTGTATTCCTTCTTGCATCCATGCACTCTCATCCTCTCACTTCTTCCCTTTGCTTGTGGACTTCAATGCACAACACATCAGCTGTATGTGGCCAGGCGAAAAAAACCTTTCCAAACCAAACCGCTACACTCTGCCTACATCGTTGTCACCATGTTAGCTAAAGTATAGCTAATATAAGTAACGCGTTAGTAAACCCACTACAATCATGCAGTAACGTTAGTGTGCAGTCAGGAAGCAGTTACACCGGTGGGCCCCTGGTGGCAATAAATGACTAATACCAAAAGCTTACCATGAATGAATTGGAAGAGTTCCAGCGTTGTTTTGGAAAGTCATAGCCAGCTAGATAACATAGCATCCCTCTTTCTGAGCAGGGTGTTTCAGTAGGCTAAACTAGGTAGTTGCATTTGCTTGCTAAGTAAGTGAAACTGAAAAAAAAGGAAATCTCTCTCTTGCTTCTCCTTCGTTTTGGAAAAAATAAATTTGTTCAAAACTGTTCAACTATTGTCTTTCTCTCTCTTTGAGTCAACTACTCCCCATTTTCTACACTGCAGTGCTAGCTAACTGTAGGTTATGCTTTCAGTACTAGATTCATTATCTGATCCTTTGATTGGGTGGACATGTCACTTCATGCTGCAAGAACTCTGATAGGCTGGAGGACGTCCTCCGGAAGTTATAATTACTGTGTAAGTCTATGGAAGGGAGTGAGAACCATGAGCCTCCTAGGTTTTGTATTGATGTCAATGTACCCAGAGGAGGACAGAAGCAAGCTGTCCTCCAGCTACACCATGGCCGCTACCCTACAGAGTGCTCTTAAGGCTACTGTAGACCTTTTTAATCAGTCATTTGGTGGCGTGTTTATATTTAGTAAAGTTTTATTTAAAAAGGACAACTTTCTAAACATTTTACAATTGACATTTTTATGATAATCACTGAGGAGGATGGTCCCCCCTTCCTCCTCTGAGGAGCCTCCACTGACTGCTTGGTACCACATTTGTACCATTTTGTACAAATGGGCTTTCACATTTTCCTTACAGCTCCCTGACTCAGGCATTCAAGCCTTTTTTTTCTCCATTTCATTAGCAGCTAAGGTCTTACAAAGTACCAGGCCATAATCAGCAGCACACTTATATCCATTCACAGGTTCCACCCATTGATTCAAAACAGAAAGACTGAGACGGAGATTGGTGTGAATGTGTGAAAACATTTACAATTTATTAATAGATGCAGGTGAGGCTCACAAATTCTGTTAATAACTGGTTAGTCATCAGAGAAGTGTAAATGTTCTAGTCCCATAATGATAACCACAGTGGAATAGAACAGTATTTGGACTGTTTCCTTTGCAGCCTCAGGCCATATTTCTCATTGGAGAAAAAGCTAAGAAGTTAAAGTGTGTGTGGAAGCAGTCTGCTGCAGTGCACTGGCAAAGGAGAGGAGACACAGCAAGCGCAACAGCAGAAGCATTAAAACATCAACCTCTAAAACAAACAAAGTAATAAAAAGGGAAAAACAATCACAGGTAGCTTCCCAAAATGGCACCCTATTCTCTAAATAGTGCACTACTTTGGACCAAAACCCTATATTGGCCCTAGTCAAAAGTAGTACACCATGTAGGTAATATAGTGTTATTTTGGACGTAACCAAAAAACCAAAAAGGCATTCCAGTGACTAATACAGGTTATACAATTGGATATCATAAATACTTTCACTATGGATCTTATCCATTGCAATTATTAAGACCTGCTTGAGTGGGGCACAACAGTTGATCTACAATCTCTGTATGTACAAGTTATATCTGTCTCCAGACTAGTCTGTGAAATTCCAGTTTCACATATCGAAGAGGGTGTATAGGGATTACGATTTACAATTAAGTTCTCAGTCACCATAACACATGGAGAACTAAAGGCACTGTAACAATTTTATAATATCGAAAACAACAATTGTAGATGATATTAAGGTAAGTATTGGCGTAAGTGGGGCCATAGCAGTGGTGGTTCTGGCCATCTTAACTAATGCAATACACACCGTATTAAGTGTCATTAGGCAGTACACATTTTGAATTGGTTCAGGTCAGACTAGTTCCATTCAGTCAAAACAGCGTTGCCTTTAAAATGGCTGCCTCTCTAAAGACCAATAGCCTTACTCCCCATATGGATTAACAAGGTGAGATGCAACAGCATACCTTGACACTGAATAGTAAGCATCATTCAGGAACCTGTCGACTCTGTGTCAACACTTTTACTATATGTGCCATTGTAATATAGGCCAATGTAAATACTTGTGTGTGACCCTCTATTTACATTTTGTAATGAGCAAATAAAAGTTAAATAGCTGCACAGGCACAATCAAACATTTATGTCAAGACTTGCTGGAGTGGACAGGGATGAAATACCATTGAGAGCTCTTACTATTTCAAAGGGCAATGGGTATCAAGAAGTCCTTTTAATTAAGGACAACACAGGACCGTAACAGTTAGAATGTCTTGGCTCGACTGTTGTTCATTAGTACTTTGCATTATAGTAAGTGTAAATCTTTGTCTGATTTGCTCCATTCTGTGCAAGTCTCTTCTCACAGGGGCTGTGTTTGGGGTGGAGAGTGCAGAATGCTCAGTCTGGCCAGAGAGACCATTCCATGTTAGGCTGTTCTGTCCATCCCTGGCCTGGCTGTGCTTTTGGACAATCTCCAGTGGTCTGCCTTAGTCCATACAGTAAACAAAACAGCAGTCTGTAAACTAGAACACATACAGTAGAAGCTGAATGGTCAGTCAGTAATGCCTTGCTTTCATGCATGTCGTTGTAAAGGAGGCAGGCAGGCAGCAGGTTCACATTGTATTTTCGTATATCCTCCGTGACAGATACAGGGAAACCCAAGGCATTGGTTCATTGTCTCTACACATTGTCCACAAACTCACCCCAATCCTAAAACTATCCAATCTTTTCAGATCTCATGGAGTGCCTAGGGAGTTCGGGGATGATTTGGGATTCAGACAGTTTGTCCAGTCAGTGTTTCAGTCATTTGAGTGAGTAGAGCAGTTCAGCAGTATGACACAGGGACAGAGGGTGAGCGGCGCTGAAGTACTGACAACACAGCCAGTCCTCCAACTCTGCGTTCCTCTCCGGCTCCAGAGACCTCTCAGCAAACTTCATCATCAGCAGGGCTCTCTTCACGTCCAGCCAGTTGAGGAGGCCCTCGTGGCATGGCCCTTCTCCGGGGCCCAGCCTGTCTCGGTTCCCCCACCGCTGCTGCTCCATCAGGTCCCTCCGGGGGCCCCACAGTAGGCTCTGCAGCACCCGCTTGGCCTCCTGGATGTGGATGCGTTTCATTGGGTCTGGCTGGAGGAGCAGCCGGGTTAGTCTCTGGAGCCCAGTGGAGTAGAGGGAGACTGGAGGAATGGGGGGCAGGTCCTCACAGTTGTAGTCCTGTTCTTTCAGTTTTGGGCTCACCTCGAATGGGTTGGGCTGGTGGAGCAGCTCGTAGATCAGGATTCCCGTTTGGAACTCGTCGAATTTCCGGTACTGGGCGGCCGACACGATTTCCGGGGCCAGGCGGGCGTGGTCGCGTTTAATGCGGGGATCATTGGCAGCGGAATCCTCAGTGTTTCGCTGCTTGGCCTTGGCGAAGCTGGCGATGACCAGGCGGGGGAGGTGCTTCTGGTCGTAGGGGGCATTGGGGTTGGCCTGCAGGGGGCGACGGTGAGGGATCAGGAGAAGGTTCTCCAGACAGAGGTCGCGGTGTGTGACCCCGTGCTCCTTTAGGTGCTCCAGACCGTTGCACAGCTGCAGCAGCAGGAAGCAGACCCGCCGTTCGTACACCTAGATAAAAAACAAAACATTTAAATAGTAGAGCGCTATTCATCAGAAATCACAAAGCTCTGTACGTACATCAAAACAAGATTTTTTTTTAAGGCTGAAAGCTTAAAGCAAAAATGAAGAAAGCCATGAGTGTACCAAATGGCACCATATTCCCTATATAGTGCACTACTTTTGACCAGGGGCCTAGGGTGCCATTTGAGACGCAGACAGACAACTGACCTCTGGCTGAGCCTGGTGGAAGGACGCCCACTCCTTCACGAAGTCTGCCGTACTCTGCTGTGGCACCTCCTGGGTGATAACCACCACGCGTTCCTTGTCCCCCTGCGTGGGGTTGGGCCCGAGGGGCAGTGAAGCCTCGTCAGGGGGGAGCATGCTCTGGGGGACGCAGGCGATGAAGTGACCACAGTCCTGCTGGAGGTTGAAGTGGGGCGGGAGGGTTTGCTGGACAGACAAGCCGTAGAGGTGACCCTGCTTGGCTTCAGAGGTCTGGCTCTTACAGATCTGGAGGGAGAGAGAGAAACATACTGGTTATAGTTAGGTAGAGAATGGAGGAGGGGAGAGTCAACGCCATGATGTGGAGAGAATTAGGAAAATGTCTGCCTGGCACTTTCAGAGAACAGAGTGGAGGAGGAAGAGACTGCTTAGACCACAATGTGCATAGTGGGGAAAATACTTGAATTACATTGATATACAAGAGTCAAAGCCCTGATGTGGACAGAATGTGGAAATACTTCAGTTATATTGAAGCAGTTTTATAACTTGTATACTATCTCTGCATCCAGAATGAAATCTCGCCTGTGTGCTTGCACGCTACTCGTCTGTCACAAGAGACTTTGCAAGAGTCTTTCCCCTTATTGTACTACTTCAAGTAGAGACATTAACACATTCTCTACTTGCACTTGGTGAGATTTAGTATTCTCACTCGCTGTCACCAAGCTTTAAATCCTGCATTCATTCCGATCTTGTTTTCAAGCAGACAAACACTGGTACACTTATGGCAGCTATGATGAATGAGTTTCATCATGTACAATACGTGCAAAGCCAAACACTGTGTGTTGCATCCCAAATGGCACCTTATTCCCTATATAGTGCACTACTTTTGACCAGAGTCCTATAGACCCTAGTCAAAAGTAGTGCACTATATTGGGAATAGGGTAAGCTCTGATATGACATAGGGTACTTCCCAAATTGCACCCAATTCCCATATATAGTGCAATACTTTTGACCAGGGCCCATAGGGAAGTGTAATGGACTATATAAGGAATAGGGTGTTATTTGGGACAGTCTGATGATTAATATGAAGGCTGGATTATTTCATACATTGTGTGTGTGTGTGTGTGTGTGAGAGAGAGGGGATCTTTGATATATGTGTGTGTGTGTGTGTGTGTGTGTGTGTGTGTGTGTGTGTGTGTGTGTGTGTGTGTGTGTGTGTGTGTGTGTGTGTGTGTGTGTGTGTGTGTACAGGCCTTGACAACAGGCGTGTGTATAACTGTAAATCCTGGCTGGCATGAAAAGATGAATGGACACAGAGACATTAGGAAAGACTATGCAGAGCCTCTGCAGCAAACCTCCCTTAACACACAGGGCCCTGCTCTGGATTTACACGTTGCTAATGACTTTGGGACAAAGGTCAGTCAGAATGAATGCAGAGCAGCACACCCTCCTCCCTCCACGGCAGGCTACAGTACATTCCCTGGAGGAACACTAGAATGGTGGGACCTTCCTTCTCTTCCCTCAGAGAGCAAACTAAATCTGTCCCAAATGGCACCCTATCTCCTATATGGTCAAAAGTAGTGCACTACGTAGGGAATAACATGCCATTTGGTACATGCACAAAGTGAAGAGGCTGTGGCTCCCTCTGGTTTTCTAAACAGTCAAAAAGCTTGTTAAGGGGTCGGCTTACTTCATTGGACAGGTTTTATTGTTTAGCGAGCTAGTCTTTAACAAGGTAGGAAGATGACCTTGATTGATGGGTAGAACTTACACAGTCCAATCACAGGGGAGTCTGAACATACACAATCCAATCAGAGAGGAGTTTGAGGGCCTCCTGGGTGGCGCAGTGGTTAAGGGTGCTGTACTGCAGCGCCAGCTGTGCCACCAGAGACTCTGAGTTTGCGCCCAGGCTCTGTCGTAACCGGCCGCGACCGGGAGGCCCGTGGGGCGACGCACAATTGGCCTAGTGTCGTCCGGGTTAGGGAGGGTTTGGCCGGGAGGGAAATCCTTGTCTCATCGCGCACCAGCGACTCCTGTGGCAGGCCGGGCGCAGTGCGCGCTAGCCAAGGTTGCCAGGTGCACGATGTTTCCTCCGACACATTGGTGCGGCTGGCTGGCTTCCGGGTTGGATGGCGCTGTGTTAAGAAGCAGTGCTGCTTTGTTGGGTTGTGTATCGGAGGACGCGTGACTTTCAACCTTCGTCTCTCCCGAGCCCGTACGGGAGTTGTAGCGATCAGACAAGATAGTAGCTACTAAAAACAATTGGATACCACGAAATTGGGGAGAAAAAGGGCGAAAAAAGAAAAGGAGTTTGAATTAAACTACAGATTACAAAGAACCTCTTCTCACGGTAATTATGTCTCTCACCCACACACACACGCCCTCGCCACATGCGTGTTTATAATTCCACACATCCTCGCCACATGCGTGTTTATAATTCCACACATCCTCGCCACATGCTTGTTTATAATTCCACACATCCTCGCCACATGCGTGTTTATAATTCCACACATCCTCGCCACATGCTTGTTTATAATTCCACACATCCTCGCCACATGCTTGTTTATAATTCCACACATCCTCGCCACATGCTTGTTTATAATTCCACACATCCTCGCCACATGCTTGTTTATAATTCCACACATCCTCGCCACATGCTTGTTTATAATTCCACACGTCCTCGCCACATGCTTGTTTATAATTCCACACATCCTCGCCACATGCTTGTTTATAATTCCACACGCCCTCGCCACATGCTTGTTTATAATTCCACACGTCCTCGCCACATGCTTGTTTATAATTCCACACATCCTCGCCACATGCTTGTTTATAATTCCACACATCCTCGCCACATGCTTGTTTATAATTCCACACGTCCTCGCCACATGCTTGTTTATAATTCCACACGTCCTCGCCACATGCTTGTTTATAATTCCACACATCCTCGCCACATGCTTGTTTATAGTTCCACACATCCTCGCCACATGCTTGTTTATAATTCCACACATCCTCGCCACATGCTTGTTTATAATTCCACACATCCTCGCCACATGCTTGTTTATAATTCCACACATCCTCGCCACATGCTTGTTTATAATTCCACACGTCCTTGCTACATGCTTGTTTATAATTCCACACGCCCCCCCCCCCCCCCCCTCTAAATGTATTCTCAGCCTTGTTGTTTTGTCTTTCAGACTTATTATAAACATTAAACACCAGAGTCCTTGATAGCAAAACATTTTGATTGTCAAGCACCACATGCTTGGCCCCCAAAACAATCCCACTTTGAAACTCAAGAACACAGATAGACATATCTCCCTAGGGAAAGCGTTCTTCTGACCTAATAGGGGCCTAGATAAAGGTTAACTAAGAAAGTTTGTATTCAGTTACCTAGACTGTGTGTGTAGTGTAAAACTTGAGAACACAGAGAGCTATGGAGATGAAAGGTATCTAATGTTGTCACCTTGACAGCGTAGGAGTTAGATGGGTCGGAGGCGCAGGCAGCAGAGTAGTACACAGCATCGCCTGCATTACAGCTGGCTTTGTTACAGGTCAGTTTGAACAGGGACCAGTTGCTCTCATCGAAGCGCAGCGTGTTCTTCTGACTGCGGGTGAAGTGGTCCTCACATTTCAGAGCCAGGCGCCGCAACGACTCAGCGTACAGGCCTCCCAGCTTAGAGTAGATGCCCTCTCTACTGTCTATGTTACTGAGCAGGGTCTGCAGCTGCAGGCTAGAGCCGTGGCTGGGCCCGGAGGCTGAGAGGTGAGGGCCGCTGAGCTGGGGGGAGGAGGAGGAGGTGATGCTGCCCCGGCTGTGTCCTCCGAGTCGACCACGTACTTTCAGGGGTTCGTCCAGGGTCCGGGAGTGCAGGGGGCGACCCGGAGGGCCATGACAGCGCTCTAGGGATTCGGAGGAGTAGAGGGGACGGGGGTCGACAGGGGAGGATGGGAGGCTGGACAGGGATGGTACGTCTGGACGAGATGCGTTGCTCTCGGAACCACCGGTGAAGGGGAGGCGGGGGAAGGCCCAGAACAGGGGTTTCCCGGCTGCGCTGTCAGGGGCGGAGACAGTGCGGTTCACCATCTTCTTCTCGGGGAGAGGCGGTGGCTGCAGCTGGTTGGAAAGGTTGTTGCTAGGGAACGGGTCAGGGTGAGGAGACACTGGAGAGGAGTCCATGGGGCTTCTGGGAAATGGGGAGGCGCACGACAGACGAGGGGCATCGTGGGAACCTGTAGAGAGCGAGAGAGAAGTCATCAGTATTCATGTTGATATTGGATATCACACAGAGACAGGCTACAGGCACAAGATAAAATATTACATTTGAAGCACATTTCCATTTTTTTTTATATACTGAATTTACTTAAACACTGGAGAACTACTAGTACCAGCAGCATCAACACTTCTCTGATCAAACAGTTGACGAATCCATATGCATATAAAAAACATTTGATCAAAACATCTCACACTAGAAAACAACTCTGAGCTGACTTCTCTGAAGTGTGTGTGTGTGTGTGTGTGTGTGTGTGTGTGTGTGTGTGTGTGTGTGTGTGTGTGTGTGTGTGTGTGTGTACAGGCCTTGACAACAGGCGTGTGTATAACTGTAAATCCTGGCTGGCATGAAAAGATGAATGGACACAGAGACATTAGGAAAGACTATGCAGAGCCTCTGCAGCAAACCTCCCTTAACACACAGGGCCCTGCTCTGGATTTACACGTTGCTAATGACTTTGGGACAAAGGTCAGTCAGAATGAATGCAGAGCAGCACACCCTCCTCCCTCCACGGCAGGCTACAGTACATTCCCTGGAGGAACACTAGAATGGTGGGACCTTCCTTCTCTTCCCTCAGAGAGCAAACTAAATCTGTCCCAAATGGCACCCTATCTCCTATATGGTCAAAAGTAGTGCACTACGTAGGGAATAACATGCCATTTGGTACATGCACAAAGTGAAGAGGCTGTGGCTCCCTCTGGTTTTCTAAACAGTCAAAAAGCTTGTTAAGGGGTCGGCTTACTTCATTGGACAGGTTTTATTGTTTAGCGAGCTAGTCTTTAACAAGGTAGGAAGATGACCTTGATTGATGGGTAGAACTTACACAGTCCAATCACAGGGGAGTCTGAACATACACAATCCAATCAGAGAGGAGTTTGAGGGCCTCCTGGGTGGCGCAGTGGTTAAGGGTGCTGTACTGCAGCGCCAGCTGTGCCACCAGAGACTCTGAGTTTGCGCCCAGGCTCTGTCGTAACCGGCCGCGACCGGGAGGCCCGTGGGGCGACGCACAATTGGCCTAGTGTCGTCCGGGTTAGGGAGGGTTTGGCCGGGAGGGAAATCCTTGTCTCATCGCGCACCAGCGACTCCTGTGGCAGGCCGGGCGCAGTGCGCGCTAGCCAAGGTTGCCAGGTGCACGATGTTTCCTCCGACACATTGGTGCGGCTGGCTGGCTTCCGGGTTGGATGGCGCTGTGTTAAGAAGCAGTGCTGCTTGGTTGGGTTGTGTATCGGAGGACGCGTGACTTTCAACCTTCGTCTCTCCCGAGCCCGTACGGGAGTTGTAGCGATCAGACAAGATAGTAGCTACTAAAAACAATTGGATACCACGAAATTGGGGAGAAAAAGGGCGAAAAAAGAAAAGGAGTTTGAATTAAACTACAGATTACAAAGAACCTCTTCTCACGGTAATTATGTCTCTCACCCACACACACACGCCCTCGCCACATGCGTGTTTATAATTCCACACATCCTCGCCACATGCTTGTTTATAATTCCACACATCCTCGCCACATGCGTGTTTATAATTCCACACATCCTCGCCACATGCTTGTTTATAATTCCACACATCCTCGCCACATGCTTGTTTATAATTCCACACATCCTCGCCACATGCTTGTTTATAATTCCACACATCCTCGCCACATGCTTGTTTATAATTCCACACATCCTCGCCACATGCTTGTTTATAATTCCACACGTCCTCGCCACATGCTTGTTTATAATTCCACACATCCTCGCCACATGCTTGTTTATAATTCCACACGCCCTCGCCACATGCTTGTTTATAATTCCACACGTCCTCGCCACATGCTTGTTTATAATTCCACACATCCTCGCCACATGCTTGTTTATAATTCCACACATCCTCGCCACATGCTTGTTTATAATTCCACACGTCCTCGCCACATGCTTGTTTATAATTCCACACGTCCTCGCCACATGCTTGTTTATAATTCCACACATCCTCGCCACATGCTTGTTTATAGTTCCACACATCCTCGCCACATGCTTGTTTATAATTCCACACATCCTCGCCACATGCTTGTTTATAATTCCACACTGTGTGTTGCATCCCAAATGGCACCTTATTCCCTATATAGTGCACTACTTTTGACCAGAGTCCTATAGACCCTAGTCAAAAGTAGTGCACTATATTGGGAATAGGGTAAGCTCTGATATGACATAGGGTACTTCCCAAATTGCACCCAATTCCCATATATAGTGCAATACTTTTGACCAGGGCCCATAGGGAAGTGTAATGGACTATATAAGGAATAGGGTGTTATTTGGGACAGTCTGATGATTAATATGAAGGCTGGATTATTTCATACATTGTGTGTGTGTGTGTGTGTGTGTGAGAGAGAGGGGATCTTTGATATATGTGTGTGTGTGTGTGTGTGTGTGTGTGTGTGTGTGTGTGTGTGTGTGTGTGTGTGTGTGTGTGTGTGTGTGTGTGTGTGTGTGTGTGTGTGTGTGTGTGTGTGTGTGTGTGTGTGTGTGTGTGTGTGTGTGTGTGTGTGTGTGGTGTATGTAAGAACCCAAGCTGAGCCATAAGGGAGACTGGGCATCTATCACACCACTATCAGCATTTTTTAAAATCTGAAATCGCAAGCACCCACTAACGTGTCATTTCTGCAGATTCTAAGTGTTTGCGCTAGTCATGTATCAATATTTGTCTATGAAATGACCAATGAACATATAGCACACCTTTGGATTCAAATGATCAAATGATTTTGATCGTTTTGAGGTTTTTACTGAGTAAGCCTCTCTTCTCCTCTTGCTTTGGCAAAGCAGTGCTGCTCGCCAAAAGGGTTTGCTGTCCTGATAATGGAATGATAATTCGGAAAGTATTCAACCCCTTGACCTTTTCCACATTTTGTTATGTTATAGCCTTATTCTATCCCCCTCATCAGTCTACACACAATACCCTACAATGACCAAGCTTAAACAGGTTTTTAGAGAAAACATTTTTGGAAATATCACATAAGTATTTGTTGAAGCAACCTTTTTGTAGTTACAGTCTTGCCCCATCACTGCAACCCCCATACGGACTCGTAAGAGGCGAAGGTCAAGAGCCATGCGTCCTCCGAAACACAACCCAGCCACACTGCTTTTTGACACAGTACCCAGAAGCCAGTCCACCAATGTGTCTGAGGAAACACCGTACACCTGGCGACCGTGTCAGTGTGCAGTATGCCCGGCTCGCCACAGGAGTCGCTAGAGCCTGATTGAACAACAACATCTCTGTCGACCAAACCCTCCACTTATCTGGACGACACTGGGCCAATTGTGGCTGGGCCACTCAAGGACATTCAGAGACTTGTCCTGAAACCACTCCTGCGTTGTCTTGGCTGTGTGCTTAGGGTTTATTATCCTGTTGAAAGGTGAACCTTTGCCCCAGTCTGAGGTCATGAACGCAGGTTTTCATCTAGGATCTCTCTGTACTTTGCTTTGTTCATCTTTCCCTTGATCCTGACTAGTCTCCTAGCCCCTGCCGCTAAAAAACATCCCCACAGCACGATGCTACCACCACCATGTTTCACAGCAAGGATGGTGCCAGGTTTCAGGCCAAAGTGTTCCATCTTGGTTTCATCAGACCAGAGAATCTTGTTTCTCATGGTCTGAGAGTCCTTTAAGTGCCTTTTGGCAAACCAAGTGGGCTTTCATGTGTCTTTTACTGAGGAGTGGCTTCCGTGTCGCCACTCTACCATAAAAGCCTGATTGGTGGAGTGCTGCAGAGATGGTTGTCCTTCTACAAGGCTCTCCCATCTCCACAGAGGAACTCTTGAGCTCTGTCAGAGTGACCACCGGGTTCTTGGTCACCTCCCTGACCAAGGGCCTTCTCCCTCGATTGCTCAGTTTGCCTGGGTGGCCAGCTCTAGGGAATCTTGGAGGTTCCAAACTTCTTCAATTTAAAAATGATGGAGGCAACTTCGTTCTTGGGGACCTTCAATGCTGCAGAAATGTTTTGGTACCCTTCCCCAGATCTATGCCTCGACACAATCCTGTCTTGGAGCTCTACGGACAATTTCTGTTTATATATATATATATATATATATATATATACATACATATATATATATACAGTGCCTTGCGAAAGTATTCGGCCCCCTTGAACTTTGCGACCTTTTGCCACATTTCAGGCTTCAAACATAAAGATATAAAACTGTATTTTTTTGTGAAGAATCAACAACAAGTGGGACACAATCATGAAGTGGAACGACATTTATTGGATATTTCAAACTTTTTTAACAAATCAAAAACTGAAAAATTGGGCGTGCAAAATTATTCAGCCCCTTTACTTTCAGTGCAGCAAACTCTCTCCAGAAGTTCAGTGAGGATCTCTGAATGATCCAATGTTGACCTAAATGACTAATGATGATAAATACAATCCACCTGTGTGTAATCAAGTCTCTGTATAAATGCACCTGCACTGTGATAGTCTCAGAGGTCCATTAAAAGCGCACAGAGCATCATGAGAACAAGGAACACACCAGGCAGGTCCGAGATACTGTTGTGAAGAAGTTTAAAGCCGGATTTGGATACAAAAAGATTTCCCAAGCTTTAAACATCCCAAGGAGCACTGTGCAAGCGATAATAAATGGAAGGAGTATCAGACCACTGTAAATCTACCAAGACCTGGCCGTCCCTCTAAACTTTCAGCTCATACAAGGAGAAGACTGATCAGAGATGCAGCCAAGAGGCCCATGATCACTCTGGATGAACTGCAGAGATCTACAGCTGAGGTGGGAGACTCTGTCCATAGGACAAGAATCAGTCGTATATTGCACAAATCTGGCCTTTATGGAAGAGTGGCAAGAAGAAAGCCATTTCTTAAAGATATCCATAATAAGTGTTGTTTAAAGTTTGCCACAAGCCACCTGCTCTGGTCAGATGAAACCAAAATTGAACTTTTTGGCAACAATGCAAAACGTTATGTTTGGCGTAAAAGCAACACAGCTCATCACCCTGAACACACCATCCCCACTGTCAAACATGGTGGTGGCAGCATCATGGTTTGGGCCTGCTTTTCTTCAGCAGGGACAGGGAAGATGGTTAAAATTGATGGGAAGATGGCTGGAGCCAAATACAGGACCATTCTGGAAGAAAACCTGATGGAGTCTGCAAAAGACCTGAGACTGGGACGGAGATTTGTCTTCCAACAAGACAATGATCCAAAACATAAAGCAAAATCTACAATGGAATGGTTCAAAAATAAACATATCCAGGTGTTAGAATGGCCAAGTCAAAGTCCAGACCTGAATCCAATCGAGAATCTGTGGAAAGAACTGAAAACTGCTGTTCACAAATGCTCTCCATCCAACCTCACTGAGCTCGAGCTGTTTTGCAAGGAGGAATGGGAAAAAATGTCAGTCTCTCGATGTGCAAAACTGATAGAGACATACCCCAAGCGACTTACAGCTGTAATCGCAGCAAAAGGTGGCACTACAAAGTATTAACTTAAGGGGGTTGAATAATTTTGCATGCCCAATTTTTCAGTTTTTGATTTGTTAAAAAAGTTTGAAATATCCAATAAATGTCGTTCCACTTCATGATTGTGTCCCACTTGTTGTTGATTCTTCACAAAAAAAATACAGTTTTATATCTTTATGTTTGAAGCCTGAAATGTGGCAAAAGGTCGCAAAGTTCAAGGGGGCCAAATACTTTCGCAAGGCGCTGTATATATATATATATATATATATATATATATATATATATATATACATATACAGGTGTACCTTTCCAATCAATTGAATTTACCAAAGGTGGACTCCAATGAAGTTGTAGAAACATCAAGGATGATCAACGGAAGCAGGATGCACTTGAGCTCAATTCTGAGTCTCATCTGTTAGATTTTTCCGTAAAAAAAAAAACGTTTTTGCTTTCTCATTATGGAGTATTGTGTGCAGATTTATTTTTTATTTTTTTATTAAATCCATTAAAGAATAAGACTAACGTAACCATGTGGAAAAAGTAAAGTGGTCTGAATACTTTCTGAATACACTGACTGTTTAAAGCAAAACTATCCAAACTATTGCTGATGGTGAACCTGAACAATCAAAATAAAATCGAACGCAAGCCTCGATCTGCAGGTAGGCTATAGCCAGATCAGAGTTGTGTCTCTAGTAGCTTAATTCTATTCTGGTAAAACACAATTTTCAACAGCACATTTGATAACAATAAGCTTGAAAATGATATTGGTTGTCAATCAACTAATAAAGCCTAATATTGTGCAAGCCATTTTACCAGCATTTGAATGCTGAAGGTGCCCCGCAGCTACAAGATCAGAAATAGACCTCTCTTCGGGCAGTGCGCGAAGCTGGGCACAGTGTGCAGTTTCACTAGGCTACTGATATTCCCTGGGGTTGTTCGGCACGCAAAGGGACTATCAACGCATTTATAAGAGCGGTATTTTCAGAAGGTAGAAAGAAAGTTATTTGAGAAGAAAGAAAAAAAACTAGCCGACGATTCGTAACCTTTGAATTGATTTTCTGACTGATGCATGCTAGATCTGGATTGGATTGGGGTCCCGATCTTAAACATTTGAACTAGGAACCAATGCGTATTAGTGAATCGTTACATGCCTAGTATGAGCAATAGGGAGAGTGAGGAGAGCGACTAACTGCCGCTAGTCGTTACTGTTGAACTAGGAGCCTACCGCCTCAGGCGCCTGTATTGATTCTTATAATTGGAGCTTTGTGTCCTTGTGCCTCCCTCACCCAGAATTCTATAAATATATAGTACATTACCAATACAGCACATTACCCCTCACCCACAAACCTACAGTACATTAACCCTACCCCATAAACCTATAGTACGTTTTCCATAAACATACCGCACATTATCCATATGTAACAGATTGCATTCTGTTCTGCCCCGAGTGGGGATTAAACTAGCGATCTTCTGCCCAGCAACTCAAAGCCAACCATCTTAGCCAACAGAGCAAGCTACATTATCCCTCACCCATAGACCTAGAGTAAATTACCCGTCACCCATAAACCTACATTAAAGTACACATCCACAACAGCATCTGCCTGGGTGACTTTGGCTAGCTGTACCCATCCTATCACTGTGTCTAAGTGTCTTTCCCTTATAACGTCTAACATCTTAGTCACATTTCATTCATTCAAAGTTCCCTGAGAGGGTGTAGTGAGGGAGTTCAATATGATGGTCAACATGTCTGCTGTGCTATACCATTAGGAAATGGTGAATTAAAGAGTACAATATAAAGAATGTGAAACTCCACAGTCTAACCCAGAGAGATGGGTAAGTGTGTGCTTGTTGACAGTAAGTCTGCTTCTCAAATGGCACCCTATTCCCTACAAAGTGCACTACTTTTGACCAGACCAGACCAGGCTCTGGTCAAAAGTAGTGAACACTGTAGGAAATAGAGTCATAGAGTCACATTTTTAACACCGACTAAATGAGTGAGTTTCCAGGGGGGAAATCTAAAGGAAAGATGACATGTCTGCATGGAGCAGCAAATGCCCGTATTTTCCTCCTTATCAAAGTCCCATAATTATCTCTTCAAACACTTCCCAGGAAGTGAGGCAATTACATACTGTCTGGGAGTGTCCCAAATGGCGCCATATTCCTTTTGAGTGCATTACTTTTGCCAGGAGACCTGTGGTCATAAGTAGTGCACTACATAGAGAACGAGGTGCCATTTGGGTTGCATCCCCTGGGCTTATATGGAGAGACGAAGACAGTGACGCCAGACAAGAGTGATGGTGCGTCAGACCTCAGCCAGCAGTGTGCAGGGTTAGACACACGCACACACTCACTTGCACTCAAACACTGATTCAATCTGTCTATCTGGGAAAAGTATATTTCAAAACTAAGGCTGGTCACACAGACAGTGAGACAGGCACACACACAAGGACAGAGAGACAGGCACACACACAAGGACAGAGAGACAGGCACACACACAAGGACAGAGAGACAGGCACACACACAAGGACAGAGAGACAGGCACACACACAAAGACAGAGAGACAGGCACACACACAAGGACAGAGAGACAGGCACACACACAAGGACAGAGAGACAGGCACACACACAAGGACAAGGAGACAGGCACACACACAAGGACAGAGAGACAGGCACACACACAAGGACAGAGAGACAGGCACACACACAAGGACAGAGAGACAGGCACACACACAAGGACAGAGAGACAGGCACACACACAAAGACAGAGAGACAGGCACACACACAAGGACAGAGAGACAGGCACACACACAAGGACAGAGAGACAGGCACACACACAAGGACAGAGAGACAGGCACACACACAAGGACAGAGAGACAGGCACACACACAAGGACAGAGAGACAGGCACACACACAAGGACAGAGAAGTGAACGCTGGACTTCTGCTACTATAACCTCATATCTGCCGTAGCCTTTTCCTCTTCTGATTGTTCTCTCAATCTCAACCTAGTTAGATGGCTTTCTTCTAGTAGAGCCATATGACTACCACAAATGGAAAACAAGTGAAGCCGTTTTTCCTAATCAGGTAACATGGTATAAAGGGCAAGATTTCCCCCAGGACCAACACTGGGGCACAATTCTTTTACATTATTGCAAGAGGCTGCAATTTTCTCCTTCCTTTGACACTCCGTTAATACAACAACAAAAACTAGACTACGGTACCTCCTCCAATAAGATGCACTAGACTCTGTTCATTCACTCTCTATAGATGCAGGATCTTAAATGCAGGAAATTAAACATTTGTAGTGTAGTTGAGATTTCCACTTTGAAATTTCAGACTTGATTTTCCCTTACGATAAATGTATCAACCCCTACAAAAATGTCCATTTAATTATAATCCGCATAATAATTCACATTTCCTTTTGCGGCAGGATTAATTTCCTGCTGTAGCAAACTGTAGATCCTACGTCTGCACATGCACAGACGATGCTGACCAATCACAAGCGAACTCTCCCACTCTCTGCATGGCTTGTGCATGCTGGCCAATCACAAGCGTCCCTGCTTAAAGCATGCAGTTAGACTCTGGTGAGGAAAGAAAGGGCTTTACCTGTGTGTGTGTGTTTGTGTGTGTGTGTGTGTGTGTGTGTGTGTGCCAAAGAAGGGCACACCTTCAGTGGTATGGCAGTATTTTGGCTACAGGCAAACCGATGTCAACCAAATTGAAGTGTTGTGTAAAAAGTGGCTCAGAGTTGTGGCAACAACAAGAGACAACAAGACAAATGTATTAAATCACTTGAAGAATAACCATCCCCTACTTTACGATGATTGCATGGTGGAAAAAAACATCTGACAGTAAGGAAAGCCCCTCAGCCACAACCAGCCGCCGAAACAGGCATTGATTACAGACATAGAAATCACAGAGGCTATCCCCTATCACATAGCTTAAAGCAATGTTCCTATTTACACAGTCAGCAAAGATGGCTTCAAGAAGATGATGAACAAGCCGGACAGGAGATACAAGATTTCCATCTCGCACATATTTCTCCAAAGTCGCAATACCCAACACTGTATAACAAAATGAAGGGAGAAGTTGAAACGTTGAATGTGGCGTTGAATGACTGGACCAAACTCCAATGTTTTGGACAGAGGCTGCACCTTGCAATCGGTGACCTATGTGTTACATGTTTTTGTTAAGGCACTTTTGGTCTTATCATTTCAATTATAATAACGATTGAGTCTACTTATACATAATTACACAATCATAAGCTTCCTACTCCATCTGTAGCCTATGGGTACCTGAATAAATAATTCACGTACGTCAATTAAGAACTCATAATGGTACAATAGAAATAAGGAACTCATTATGTTATTAATTAATTAATGAAATGCTTTGCTTAGAGCACATTATTTAGATAATAAATATGTGTTTTAAAACAGTTGAAGTCAGACGTTTACATACACCTTAGCCAAATTCATTTAAACTCAGTTTTCACAATTCCTGACACTTAATCCTAGTAAAAATTCCCTGTTTTAGGTCAATTAGGATTACCAGTTTATTTTTAGAATGTGAAATGTCAGAATAATAGTAGAGAGTGATTTATTTCAGCTTTTATTTCTTTCATCACATTCCCAGTGGGTCAGAAGTTTACATACACTCAATTCGTATTTGGTAGCATTGCCTTTAAATAGTTTAACTTGGGTCAAATGTTTTGGGTAGCCTTCCACACGCTTCCCACAATAAGTTGGGTGAATTTGTCCCATTCCTCCTGACAGAGCTGGTGTAACTGAGTCAGGTTTGTAGGCCTCCTTGCTCCCACACGCTTTTTCAGTTCTGCCCACACATTTTCTATGGGATTGAGGTCAGGGCTTTGTGATGGCCACTCCAATAACTTGACTTTGTTGTCCTTACACGGAACCCAAACCGGCTGCGCACGTGCGCTATCGTGCGCCATCGTGCGCTATCGTGCGCCATCGTGCGCCATCGTGCATACATGTACTTTGTCCCCATACACCAAACGTCGTGCCCCCCCCACACCAAACGTCGTGCCCCCCCCACACCAAACGCGATCACGACATGCAGGTTAAAATATCAAAACAAACTATGAACCAATTACATTAATTTGGGGACAGGTCGAAAAGCATTAAACATGTATGGCAATTTAGCTAGTTAGCTTGTACTTGCTAGCTAATTTGTCCTATTTAGCTAGCTTGCTGTTATTAGCTAATTTGTCCTGTGATATAAACATTGAGTTGTTATTTTACCTGAAATGCACAAGGTCCTTTACTCCGACAATTAATCCACACATAAAACGGCCAACCGAATAATTTCTAGTCATCTCTCCTCCTTCCAAGCTTTTTCATCTTTGAACTTATATTTATTTTATTTATTTATTTTACCTTTATTTAACCAGGTAGGCAAGTTGAGAACAAGTTCTCATTTACAATTGCGACCTGGCCAAGATAAAGCAAAGCAGTTCGACAGATAAAACGACACAGAGTTACACATGGAGTAAAAACAAACATACAGTCAATAATGCAGTATAAACAAGTCTATATACAATGTGAGCAAATGAGGTGAGAAGGGAGGTAAAGGCAAAAAAGGCCAAGATGGCAAAGTAAATACAATATAGCAAGTAAAATACTGGAATGGTAGTTTTGCAATGGAAGAATGTGCAAAGTAGAAATAAAAAAATAATGGGGTGCAAAGGAGCAAAATAAATAAATAAATTAAAATTAAATACAGTTGGGAAAGAGGTAGTTGTTTGGGCTAAATTATAGGTGGGCTATGTACAGGTGCAGTAATCTGTGAGCTGCTCTGACAGTTGGTGCTTAAAGCTAGTGAGGGAGATAAGTGTTTCCAGTTTCAGAGATTTTTGTAGTTCGTTCCAGTCATTGGCAGCAGAGAACTGGAAGGAGAGGCGGCCAAAGAAAGAATTGGTTTTGGGGGTGACTAGAGAGATATACCTGCTGGAGCGTGTGCTACAGGTGGGAGATGCTATGGTGACCAGCGAGCTGAGATAAGGGGGGACTTTACCTAGCAGGGTCTTGTGATATGATGATTGGCATCTACACTTTCATAGTATTACCACAACAACCGGCAAAACAGTTTGTCTCTCAATCACCCACGTGGGTATAACCAATGAGGAGATGGCACATGGGTACCTGCTTCTATAAACCAATGAGTAGATGGGAGAGGCAGGACTTGCAGCGTGATCTGTGTCAGAAATAGGAATGACCTCTGTTTTAGCCCTTGGCAACGCAGACTCTTGTAGGCGCGCACGAGCGAGCGAGCGAGCATTGTGGGTGCAATAATTGAATAACATATATTCCTACATTTATTTTGCAAAGCTCGCGCACACGAAGCGAGCTGTGTTGTCAGGGTATTAGGACATTTTGACACAACTTTGGAAGTATGCTTGGGGGTCATTGTCCATTTGGAAGACACATTTACGACCAAGCTTTAATTTCCTGACTGATGTCTTGAGATGTTGCTTCAATATATCCACATAATTTTCCTTCTTCATGATGCCATCTGTTTTGTGAAGTGCACCAGTCCCTCCTGCAGCAAAGCACCCCCACAACATGATGCTGCCACCCCGGTGCTTCACGGTTGGGATGGTGTTCTTCGGCTTGCAAGCCTCCCCCTTTTCCCTCCAAACATAATGATGGTCATTATGGCCAAATAGTTCTATTTTTGTTTCATCAGACCAGAGGAAAATTCTCCAAAAAGTACAATCTTTGACCCCATGTGCAGTTGTAAACCGTAGTCTGGCTTTTTTATGGCGGTTTTGGAGCAGTGGCTTCTTCCTTGACGAGCGGTCTATAGAGGACTCGTTTTACTGTGGATATAGATACTTTTGTACCTGTTTCCTCCAGCATCTGCACAAGTTGTCCTTTGCTGTTGTTCTGGGATTGATTTGCGCTTTCGCACCAAAGTACATTCAACTCTAGGAGACAGGACGCGTCTTCTTCCTGAGCGGTATGACGGCTGCATTTTCCCATGCGTACTATTGTTTGTACAGATGAATGTGGTACCTTCAGGCGTTTGGAAATTGCTCCCAAGGATGAACCAGACTTGTGGAGGTCTACAGTTTTTCTTCTGAGGTCTTTGCTGATTTATTTTGATTTTCCCATGATGTCAAGCAAAGAGGCATTGAGTTTGAAGGTAGGCCTTGAAATACATCCACAGGTACACCTCCAATTGACTCAAATGATGTCAATTAGCCTATCAGAAGCTTCTAAAGCCATGACATCATTTTCTGGAATTTTCCAAGCTGTTTAAAGGCACAGTCAACTTAGTGTATGTAAACTTCTGACCCACTGGAATTGTGATACAGTGAATTATAAGTGAAATAATCTGTCTGTAAACAATTGTTGGAAAAATTACTTGTGTCATGCACAAAGTAGATGTCCTAACTGTATTGCCAAAACTATAGTTTGTTAACAAGAAATTTGTGGAGTGGTTGAAAAACGAGTTTTAATGACTCCAACCTAAGTGTATGTACACTTCCGACATCAACTGTATATAGGTGTAATAATTCTATCTATTATCATATGTAGCCTATAACAATGCTGGAGAATATTTGTTTCATACACAGTATGTATGTTTAAAAATGGCAATATCTGGCCCCCCAAAAAATCGCACAGCCTTGTGTGTAGCGCTCACTTAATAATTTTTGTTCTGCTCTTGTATCTCGTCTCTAGTTTTTGTGTCCCGGCGGGTGGCTGTACTCACCAGAATCAGAGAGGGCTCTGTTGGAACCTCCAGGCAGGCTGTCAATCGAGGCTGAAGGCAGGCTGCTGCTCCCCAGGCCACAGAGACTGTAGGACAGGCTCTCTACGGAGCCCTGCTGGCTACTCCGGTCCAGCTCCACACTGCTCTGACTCATCTTACCAGACACCCTGCAGAGAGAGGAACATAGAGACTGACTGACTGTGTGTGTATGTGTGGGGGGGATTGTTTAGTGCCTTATCTCCATAACCAGGAAGTTAAATGAATAATAACAAAACAGCTTCCCACCATTAAAAACAAATGAACACTCACTGTTATCATGTCTGATGCTTGCACTGCTTAAAGACAACTAACAAAATGTCTCTATTGCACCTCTCAACAATTACAGACAGTGTTCTCTATTCTTCCAACCAGTTAAAAAGAACACAGAATCTTAGTACTCCTGTCTAATTTCAGGAAACTGGTGTGTTTGTGTGTTGTTTGTGTGTGTTGTTTGTGTGTGTTGTGTTGCGTGCTGCTTCCCTGTCAGTTTGCTTCAGGGAATGAGACGGTTATTTACGATATACTTATGTTTCTCTTTCATCTTATCTAGATATCGCAACCTGTCTAGATGTGAATAAGACAGTATGGCCACTCCATTAGGTAACTTGCCTCAACTCTTCACAAGAACACAGAAAACATCAGTTAGATTATTCTCACTTTCCTGGCTGACTGAGTGTTTGTTGTTGCTGTGTCTCTTTAGATAAATAATTTTCTAGCACACAATACTTAGAACCAAAACAATGCCAATTCATGAAAGAGAGACAATATAGACTGTGGGTTGCCGAATTGACCGTTCAACAATGCTGTTTTAGAAAATGTTTGCCCCTTTCCACCTCCTAGCCCCATTTAATAATGTACCTGTTCTCCAAATCAACTGACAAAAGCTCTACTCTAAAACGATAGATAGAAAATCCATTTTTGGTTTTCCCTGCCATGATTGCGCCTATCTGATTATATCTGAATGAAAAGGAGCTCCATCCTCCTGGGGTAGTTTTTCTGATCATGGGACGCAAATTAGACTGAGTGAAAAAGCCGGCCACTGCTATTCAGTTGCTTCATTATAGCTGGTTAATGGGATAACAGAGCTTAGGACCGGCTCTTTCATCTCAGATTGACTGGCTCTATTGCTCTATCCACTGGGCCTTTTAACTGCAATCACCTCGTAAATCACCACAACAAAATGTGTGTGTGTGTGTGTGAACCCTACTCATTCTTGAGCAGAGCAGGATCCAGTATTATTTTTCACACCAAAGGTTTATAGTGGCTTGCGAAAGTATTCACCCCCCCTTGGTATTTTTGTTGCCTTACAACCTGGAATTAAAATTTAAGTATAATTTGATTTACACAACATGCCTACCACTTTGAAGATGCAAAATATTTTTTTTTATTGTGAAACAAACAAGAAATAAGACTAAAAAACTGAAAACATGAGCGTACATAACTATTCACCGCCCCAAAGTCAATGCTTTGTACAGCCACCATTTGCAGCATTTACAGCCGCAAGTCTCTTGGCACATCTTGGCACATCTAGCCACTGGGATTTTTGTCCATTCTTCAAGGCAAAACTGCTCCAGCTCCTTCAAGTTGGATAGGTTCTGCTGGTGTACAGCAATCTTTAAGACATACCACAGATTCTCAATTGGATTGAAGTCTGGGCTTTGACTAGGCCATTCCAAGACATTTAGATGTTTCCCCTTAAACCACTCGAGTGTTGCTTTTGCAGTTGCTTTTGTCCTGCTGGAAGGTGAACCTCCATCCCAGTCTCAAATCTCTGGAAGACTGAAACAGGTTTCCCCTCAGGAATTTCCCTGTATTTTGCTCCATCCATCATTCCTTCAATTCTGACCAGTTACCCAGTCCCTGCTGATGAAAAACATCCCCACAGCATGATGCTGCCACCACCATGCTTCACTGTGGGGATGGTGTTCTCTAGGTGATGAAAGGTGTTGAGTTTGCGCCAAACATAGGGTTTTTCTTGATGGCCAAAAAGCTAAATTTAATCTCATCCCACCAGAGAACTTTCTTCCATAGGTTTGGGGAGTCTCCCACATACCTTTTGGTGAACACAAAACGTGTTTGCTCATTTATTTCTTTAAGCAATTGCTGTTTTCAGACCACTCTTCCGTAAAGCCCAGCTCCATTTTTTAATAATGGATTTAATGGTGCTCCGTGGGATGTTCAAAGTTTCTGATATTTTTTTTAGAACCCAACCCTGATCTGTACTTCACCACAACATTGTCCCTGACCTGTTTGGGGAGCTCCTTGGTCTTCATGGTGCCGCTTGCTTGGTAGTGCCCCTTGCTTAGTGGTGTTGCATACTCTGAGGCCTTTCAGAACAGGTGTATGTATACTGAGATCATGTGACACTTAGATTGCACACAGGTGGACTTTATTTAACTAATTATGTGACTTCTGAAGGTAATTGGTTGCACCAGATCTTATTTAGGGGCTTCATAGCAAAGGGGGGAATACATATGCACGCACCACTTTTCCGTTTAATTTTAAAAAAATAATTTAAACAAGTTATTTTTTAAATTTCACTTCACCAATTTGGACATTTTTTTTAATGTCCATTACATGAAATCAAAATCAAAATCAATTTAAATTACAGGTTGTAATGCAACGAAATAGGAAAAACACCAAGGAGGATGAATACTTTTGCAAGGCACTGTATGATGATGGAAGACGGTGGAAATGTTGAGGTGGAGGTAAAAAGTAAAGGACAGAGTGTGTGTGTATGTGTGAGAGAGTCTGGTGGGGGTGGGGGTTAGTGAGAGTTTGAGGTACTCTCTCTAAGTTTCAAACTCTGAGATCATTTGTATCCTAAATATCAGATTTCCCTCATCAGATTTTCCCCCAGCTTCCATAGGAATGTAATAGTGTTAATTAGTGTCCTGAGTAAATGTAAAGACAACCTCCTCAGTGACAGTCAAGGATACATTACAGGGAAGGACCTTGAGCCTTTAAGAGAAGACATGCATGGACAGCCTCCCATCATTACGGTCTCATGAAAATGTCTTATAACTGGACATTTGTTCTGAATCGTAGGGACACTTAGGATGGGATCCAAACCAACGCAGATAAATGTCCTGTGCACTGCGATAAACTTTCAAAGGCAATTTCCCAGACATTTCCAGTTATCACGTTCCCGGTAAACACTGCTATTGTAGGCTCTAGCATGAAATCACCTCACCTTCATTGCAGTGTACAGGTAATCCATCTGTGTTTGTCTGGATCTCAGTACTTATACCTTCAACTAATATGTAGAAAGTAAACAACAGGGCTAAGAAGCCTTGTGGATCTGTTGACACTCTTGATATCATTACATGCATGTGGTATTTTTAAAGAAGCATCAGGGTTGAGGGGAGGGATGAGTTATATGGGGTTGAGGAGCGGGTGAGTTATGAGCGGTCAAGTTATAAGGGGACTACAGATGGCAGTGTTGAAAGATGAGCCTCACTTGCCTGTGGGTGATGTTGTGGTAGATTATGTTCTTCAGTACTGAGTCTAACTCTCTCTTCTCTTTCTCTGTTTCTCTGAGTCACCCAGCCCTCCTTTGAGTTACAAAAGAGAATAGCTACCTAGTAGCGAGGTAACTTTAAAGTAGGCCGCAGCCTCCATCACTTCCCCTGCCTGATGGTCAGTGAACTGTGACTACGTTGTCAGATGATGGTTGGATAAAAAGGTTACCAAAACAATAACAATCTCTGAAACCTTGTTTATCATGGCATGGCTTCCATTAGCTCTTCAGGCATGTGTCTTTCTGATAAATCACCAGTGTCTAAGGGGTTGAGTAATAGTGTACATTGACGCCTACCTGGTGGCCAACCTGCCTATACTGTGCTCCTCCCCTCGCTCTCCGTCCCTCGCTAGCTCGCAATGAAAGATGTGTGTTTGTGTTCTTGGAAGTACGGCAACTAATCAGTCTCCTCCGTGATCTTGACACTCAGAAATGGGAGTTGACACCGGGTATTATTTTGGAGTCGACTCTCCACCACTACATCATCGTTGTTAATAGTTGGAAACATGGCAGAGAAAGGCAAGCGAGAGCAGCAAAGTCCTGTATGGTAATACTCTTGAGAAGTTAAATGAGAAGGAAATGCAAACTTTGCAAGGTGGAATTGAGGTACAGTAATGGTAGTACAGGTGCAATGCAAGGATCAGACCCTTTCTTTACATTTTTGCCTAAAATGACATACCCAAATCTAACTGCCTGTAGCTCAGGACCTGAAGCAAGGATATGCATATTCTTGATACTATTTGAAAGGAAACACTTTGAAATTTGCAGAAATGTGAAACTAATGTAGGAGAATATAACACATTAGATCTGGTAAAAGATAATACAAAGAAAAATTATGTTTTTATTTGTATTTGTTTTCATCACCTTTGAAATGCAAGAGAAAGGCCAATATATGATTTAGGAATCTAGGCGCAATTTCATTTTTGGCCATTAGATGGCAGCACTGTATGTACAAAGCTTTAGACTGAGCCAATGAACCATTGCATTACTGTTCAATATGTTGTATCAAGACTGCCCAAATGTTTAACCATGTGAAAGGTACGCACCGTGAAACCCAAACGTTTTGCCATTTAAACGTTGACATTTTTTTCATTTATCATATCCCTAACTTGAAACTCTAAAACTAGATAGAAAGTATGTATAAATAATAATAGACCTATATATTTCAAATAAGTGCCCTCTTCCTGGCCCGCAAATTGATTTTGAGGAACAAATCGGTGAAACAAAATCTCTGCGGCCCTTTGTTGAATTTTGAAATCCAGATGTGGCCCTCGTCACAAAAAGTTTGCCCACCCCTGATCTAAACTATTATGTACTACATCTGTACTATACAGTAACATATCTAAAAATGATTTCTGTTCCAGCCCGGTCATTATGAATATTTCCATTTGAAAAATGGTGGAATAGGGAATCGAGGAGGACAGTTCTGGTTGAAATAGATTACTGCGAACACGATTTCTCTTCACAGAGCCAGAGGGTGACCTTGGCAAGTAGCCTGTTTAGCGATCGATACAGAGTGTTAGAGGATGATATGAGGACCATTGATGGGAGTCATGTGCTGCTATGAATAGCAATAGAGAAGCCCACTCTTATGATAATTCATCATAACATTATTATAGAGTACATTATATGTACATATAGGGTCCCTGAATGCATTCATGCGGGTCTTACTCAGAAAATACCATCCAGATCTATAACTGGCTCATTGCTGTTGGACAATATAGAGAAAACTGAGTGAATGTTATGATATGAAGTCAAGTGACAGCATCATCATTTTGTATGCTACCCTATCACCATGGCTGGCTGTGAAAATAGCATTCCTGTAGCCTTCTTCCAGCAACAGCACTGCAGCATCCGCAAGCTAGCCTGTTAATTAAACATGGTGTTAGCGAGGTTATAAATACAACATTAACACAGCCTGATGAGGACTACCTGCTGTGAAGAGGCCACACACATATATCACACACCACACACACACACACAAGAGTGGCTGTAGCTGCTGTGATTGTAACTGGGAATGGGGATCCAAATAAACGAATAAGACACACAGGCAACACAACAGTTTGTATCAGTTCCAAGACGAAATGATCCCATCTATAATAAAGGACAGCAGCCAGTGACACACTGTGACACATACTTATAGCACTACAGACATAGAATGACTAGATTCTGTTTCAATGGCTGAACCGTTCATTTCCTTTTTAAGCATTTAGCAGACACTTCCTATCTAGAGCGACTCACTTGAAGTAAGTGTGGAAGAGTTCACACAACTCCAGGACCATTCAGTGATTCACCAGTAACGTTGGTGTGTTGTAATGCTGTTGCAATGCTAATTTTCTGGCCTTGCAAATGCAGGTTAGTTATTATTTTGAGAAGAATAGTGACCATTGTTTCAGCAACAAGGTCATATGAAATGCAGGCCAGTCATAAACCACTGCCTTGCTGCCAGGGATATTAATGTACAGCCACAGGGCCCTCCCTCCCTCCCTCTTTGGGAAGTATATTAATGTACAGCCACAGGGCCCTCCCTCCCTCCCTCCCTCCCTCCCTCCCTCCCTCCCTCCCTCCCTCCCTCCCTCCCTCCCTCCCTTCTTCCCTATCTCCTCTCTCTATGGGCAGCAGTCACTGTACCCATAACACGTGCAGAGCAGAACTACAAGCAGCAGCAGCAGCAGCAATGGGACGTGTGGTGTGGTGCAGCAACGCTTCGTTCCACAGTGCTCCGTCTGCCACCGCTGAGAGCTACGCCTTAGAGAGCTTTATGTTTTATGAGTCCTCAAGGTCTCTGTCAGTCATGCTCCCAGGATGGATATAACCCATTCAACGTTCAGATATATCCTACATCCGTCTGTCGCCGACCGTCTTTTATGGAAGATGCGTTTCACCCCATCACCTCCTATCCAGATGACTGGGGCTGCATGCCAAATGGCACCGCATTCCCTTCATAGTGCACTCATTTTGACGAGAGCCCTAGTCTCTGGTCATAAGTAGTGCATTATAAAGGGAATAGGGTGCCATTTAGGACGCAACCTATAACCTCCATCCACATCCCAACCCTGGAGAAATACACCTGGAAGGCATGACATGGGGAGGTTTATGTAATCAGATAGATACGGGCATCTCCTATCTGGGCAGCAGGCAATGGATTCACACACAGGGCTGGTTTCAGCTCTGACAAGCAGTGCCAACCTATGGGGGACACCTGACAAGAGATCGCCTCTGACCTCTAACGATCTCGATCCTACTGCAATGTTATTGTTTCAGTCCATTTCAGTCCAAGTTTCAGTCCAAGTTGTATGGTTTTGGTCTGACGAAAAATAACCTTAATTTGCAGTACTTCCAAAAACACAATACAGAATCTGAATTTTACCAAGATTAGAACCATCTTATTCAACATAGGGCAACAAAGAAAGTTCACTAAATCATACCTACAAGACCATATTGTTTTTGTTCAACAGAGTTTGGCTAAAGGTATGTTTTCAGAAAAGTCTCATACAGTACCTCAGACTGAAGTATCAGCAAAGGTCCAGGCAGGATGGCCATCAGACACATTATGATTCCAGGTCCTTACTCTCGTTCAAAAAAAACCCACAAACTATGAAGTATTGCAACACTCCCTCAACAAGAGTCATGTGTGTATTTAAAGTCTCTCCACAGAAAAAGCAATGGCACCTTTTAAACGCCAAATAAAAACACCCGTCTCACAACCTCCACAAACACACTTCTTCACTGCAGCGTTTCCCCTGTACTCTTTCAAACCCAGCAACTATGCTATCTAGTCTATTCTCTGCCATCCGAAAGGATGGGGTGAGACGGGGGGGGGGGGTTGTCGGATCTTGGCTGGGGGTGGCACCTCATGCCATGGACAGTTTGGGAGTTGCCCCGGGCAACAATCTGCTCTTCCACTACTTTAGGCAACCCCTCCAGGTGTCCTGCCCCGACCTAACTGACACACCCACATCCCATAATACACACACAGGACTGATGGGGGTAAGATGGTAGGCCACACACAACGGTTTGGACCAACTGTCACCAGGGTCGTTCCACCTCAAAAAGCACAATGAAGAGCATTTCAACACCCACCATCATGGCATTGTTTAAAAATATAAAAAAAATGGCCCTGTAAGCAGTCTATTGACAAGGTGTGACAGTAACCCATGCTTTGTTTTTGTTGGTACCATTGACTTGCATTGGATTTGTGCCACAAATGCTAAAACGTTAGCATTTGAAACAGTGGCCTTGTAAACTAAACCAAAGCATGGATTGCTGTCATACCTTGTCCACAGACACTTACAAGGTAAGGAAACTAATATAACTTTGTAATTTGGGTGAAATATCCCTTTATCGTTGAGGGGGTGTTTTTTTTGTTTGTTTGTAAATCACCTAATAGCAGGAACAGCACCATCGAGTGGTCAGAACCTGGTAATATCAGGATGTAGGATGGGACATAAACCTAACAACTTCAATGACCAATTTCTCTGAACAGAGGGAAAAAAACATCACCAAATCCACTGAGAATACATGACCTAGGATGAAGATAAATGCTCAGAGCGGCGGCTCCACACTACCAGACACAGAGAACTGATACTCTATACTCGTTGTTGGGATTAGTGTGGCGGGTCCGTGGGTGACTTTACACCATTTCTTTGGATTCCTCATGTCTTACTCATTGTTAGTTTGGTCCAAATTGGATGTAAGATACAATATTTACTGAATATTATGTGAACCGTAGAAATTAAAATGGCCAATTTGGGTGTAATCAATTAGCTTAATTTTCTCAAAGATCAAATTGCAACAAAAATCACGTTTCAGGAATGCTAATCTTTTATGTTTCCATCTACAGAAACGATTGCAGAGCAATCTGAGATGGTGGGTATCAAGGCTTGCGGAAATCACATGGAATGACCCACTAAGGATGAAAGGACTGCATCAAAAGTATCACCTCACACAAGGACCTCCCAGTGAGGACGTTTGTTTGGTTCCTCACAGTGATCAAAGAACTGATGATGATGATTCCCGTCGTCAGAAGGACAGACTTCTCAACCATCTGGTTCTTTAATGATTCATCACACAAAAATGCTGCCTCATCAGGGTTTGGTTGGTTTGCCTGTTTTCCTCCTTCTCAGCCTTGTGGAAGCACCACTGCATCACTGGATGTGTCTCAAATGGCACCCTATTCCCTATGGTCAAAAGTGTAGGGAATAAAGGGCCATTTGGGACACACAAACTGTCTGTCTTCCACTTTCCTGTGTTTACACTCTTCTCAAAGGCTTTCCAAGACACGTTGTCTCTGTGGGATTAAAGTCTGATGTTTCCGGAGTTATATTGGGTGAACTGTGAGCTGTGAAGTTTAATCTGTTGTCATCTGGCTGTTTCTTAGCAGAAGACAGAGAGGGGAGATCTTGTGAAGCTGACAGAGGGAAAGTAACCCTATGTGAGGGTTAATGTGACTCTGAGGCATGTTGTTTCAACACGGGAAGAACTGGCCTGGCAGTTCATGCCTAGTCCTACTGTGCGCTATAACAGTTAAGCTCCCGGAAAACAAATACGAAACGGAATACCCAAAAGCATAACGGTTGCTAGGGCAAGGCATGTTCCCGCATGTGTCTCTAGAAAGTGTATTTGTATCAGTAGCAGCATGCTAGCAATGTCATAATATAATGGGACAGATGCATCAGCTTACTAGTATTACAACAAAAATAAGGGTCTGGGAAATGAAATCAGCAACAGGGGTTCTAGAGTTCCCTACAGCCAGCCAAAACAAAAGGGGTTCTAGAGTTCCCTACAGCCAGCCAAAACAAAAGGGGTTCTAGAGTTCCCTACAGCCAGCCAAAACAAAAGGGGTTCTAGAGTTCCCTACAGCCAGCCAAAACAACAGGGGTTCTAGAGTTCCCTACAGCCAGCCAAAACAACAGGGGTTCTAGAGTTCCCTACAGCCAGCCAAAACAAAAGGGGTTCTAGAGTTCCCTACAGCCAGCCAAAACAAAAGGGGTTCTAGAGTTCCCTACAGCCAGCCAAAACAAACGGGGTTCTAGAGTTCCCTACAGCCAGCCAAAACAAAAGGGGTTCTAGAGTTCCCTACAGCCAGCCAAAACAAAAGGGGTTCTAGAGTTCCCTACAGCCAGCCAAAACAAAAGGGGTTCTAGAGTTCCCTACAGCCAAAACAAAAGCCGCTGCTTTGACTCATTTGTTTCATATTGAAAAGTTTCAAATGTCAAACTTTAAGTTGCCAAATCATTAAGAGGTAGAAAAGTGTCTGGGATCATCCTGATACCTCAATGATCTTGCTGCCCAATAACGTAGCCTAATGCTGTATGGGTTTGACACCCTTTTAACACACGTTAATATGAATCCACAATGAACACCGCTACAGCTTCCCTGCAGTTTAAAACCTAGAAATTAGATGTCGAAATAGTCACCTACACAGAAAACCAGGAGAGAATCAGCACATTCTTGTTGACCAAACACCGAAAGCTGCTCTGTTCTGAACTCTGCAAGGACTTGAGGAATTTGCAGTTGTATTCTAAACCTACAGCATGCCCGACAAAAGCAAGGTTTATTTTAAAATGACCACTTGACGTCAACATGGCGGCAAACTATGTCTCCTTCTGCTTTGGGTATATGAGTCAGAAACCTCAGCGTGTATTAATAATCTGAGGTCTAAATAGTACATGGGGAAATGTCACTAGAGTTTAACAGCTAGGTTATTTTATATCGCCATGTGACTATATTTGTTTCATAGGCAGGTCACAACTAGCTATTACCAATGATAGAAACATTGATTTGTTTCATGAACATTTAAATTAGAGCTTAGTTAAGTGCATATTCGCATCTTAGACAGATGCACAATAACATATCACCATCTTAGTTAGTTGACAATGTTTTCTTTGTGTGTGCCTCTGTCAGTGTCATTGAGACAAGTGCACAAGGACCCCCCCCCCCCCCCCCCCCCCCCAGTCCCATCTATTGTGTGGTGGCCAAAACAAATGTAGAATATGACAGGGAACATTTTTACTGCCCATTTTGTTCTTGACTTTCAGAACAAAAAGTTGCAGTTACAGGACTCGACTTGCACGCAGTTTTAGTTTGCAGTTGCAGGTTGCAAGTGACATCATCTCAAACAACTTTGCTGTTACATGAAGCGACTCCAACGCGGTTCAAATAGCATGCAACAGACAAATGAAATTGATGCTGCTTCTGTCATATTGTTTGAGAATTCTAAACTCCCCCCATGCCATCTGCTGCATTAGGCCTTGTACATTGTGACAATGGGGCAGCAATGAAAATGAATGGGCCTTTAGCTTTTGTGATAGCATCAACATCCTGGAACGCTGGCAAAACAGACCAAGCAGACCAGGCTGGGGTTTGAGAAGTCAATGAGAAGTGAAAGATTCGTCCTTAGTTGTACATTTTCTTGTAATCTAAGCACAACCTAGATTTGAGCCAATGTCTTTAAGTAATTGAACATGTTGTTACTCCAACCTCGTGAAAGTGACAAGCTGACCCGTTTTAATTTTTGTGAAAAACTCCTTTATATTGAAGGAGTGCCTTTTTGATTTTGACGGACCTGCGCGTATGCAGTTCGGCGCGAGACGACTGTGAGACCCGGTTTATGTATTTCTACGCATGAGCTTAACTAACTAACGTTGTCATGTCATCGCCTACAAGTGTGTTCAGGGATTTCTATTGGAGAAGCAGTTTCTGCCTATCTTCATAATGTACTGTCTGTGATGTTGACATGACAACTGGGCCGGCGTTCCAAACCTTCGAATGTGACAAAAGCATAAGTTCTCATTGGCTGTTTTTTACGACTAGTTGCATGAAGTTGAAAAGCTTCAACTGGATGTAACAACCTTGCAGATGAGATGCTAATTAGATGCAAGGGGTGTTTCACTGAGCACTCAAGAAGCAACTCAGTTGCAAGCAACTGAAATTGTGTTCCGAGTTGTGTTGTGCAACCCCAGCCTTAGACTACTACAAATGGAACAAGGAATGCATTGAGACTGGGTTCCCCGGAACAGTCTGAATGATCCTACGGGTTCTAGAATGAGAATGGAGGCTGATACCGGCTGAATAATCTCACAATGAAAGGCGAGATCACAGTAGGCACGGTCGCCTCGCTCGCCTTGCATGACTGCACAAGACAAGGGAGCGACATTTAACGCAGAGAGAGAACCAACCACATGGCTGCTACAACAGACCTCTCTAGTCAGCTGATTAGGTACACCAAAGGGGTACCAATTCATCTGTTGTGTTGACATTCCCAAAATAGTCTGACAAGTGAATAGTTAATTATCAAACAGCAAAAACCTTTTAGAGTACAAGGGACATTTAAAATGTCTACACTACATAAAGCCAGTGTTAATGCCCTTGCGTTGCTTAATTTATGTACTGCCTAGTGATGAATGAGTTCCATTACTGTAAAGACTCGAACTCGATTCTATGGTCTGTCTGGCATGCTGTACTATACTATGCCTGAACCAGAGCAGTGCACTGGGTAAGTGAGGAGCCTTTAAAAGCTATAAAGAAAATGACAGAGTGGAAGTCAAACAAACACCTAACTGAACTGGTACCTTAAGAATCACGTTTGCCTAAAATGTTGTCTCATCAACATGAAGCAAGCCATCTAATTCCAACTCGAATGACTGAAACACGGAACTCAATGACAACACTGTATATTCAACTAGTAAGCTGCAAAGACCAGCCATGGCCTTTGCTCTTTCAGACTCGCCATCGTGCATTCTACACTCTCAGGAACACCATCCGTGGCTCAGTGCTCAGTGTGAGGGAAATAATCCAGGTCCGTACAGTACGGAAGAGTGACTCAACGACAAAGATGCGTAAAGATACTTCACCACAGTACAATGACTGCTCTTCATTCTACCCTCTCAGGAATGCCATCCACAGGCCATACAGTGTGTAAAAACAAACGGCCCAGGCCCAGTTTCTTACCTGTGGTGTTTCTTAGGCGGAGGGGGTGGAGGAGTGGGGCCCTGGCTTGAACTCTTCCCCTCTGCTGAGAGCTGCACCGGGCTGGAGACGGACGACGGAGTCAACGGCTGCGTTTTGGCCAACATGCCCCTGCTATGTTTGCCCTCCTCCACGCTGCCGCCGCTGCAGCCTGCCTGCTTCCGTTTCTGACTGGCACCATTGTTGGCCACGGTGCCTGGCAGGGTCTGGGTGCTGCCCTGCAACCCCCCAGCGGGTCTCCAATCCCTGGCCTCCCTCCAGACAGCCGCCCCATTGATGAGCCCCATCACCCTGTTCCGAGAGGAACTCTCCTTGGCATGGCCCTCCTCCCCCTCCTCCTCCTCCTCGATCCGGCCCTCCCAGGTCCAGGCGGTGGTGTGGAGCTTGTGCCTCCGGACCTCCGATGAGGCTGAGTTGTGGGGCTCCATCTGGGGCCTCACCTGCACCTGGACGTCGCTCTCCCTGGGGGATAGAGACAGAGCCTGGATTCCCTGGATGCTGAGCTCAGGGAGAGGGACTGGGGAGAGACTAGAGGTCCCGAGGAGTGGTTTGGGGGAACGGTTGTTCCTCTTGGGGGGGATAGGGGGGCTGTTCTGGGGCTTGGGCTGGAGGGAGGCAGGGGAGGCTGGGGATGGTGTGGAGGATGTCTCTGTGACAGAGGAGCTAGAGGGCCACTTGAAGGCTGGACTCCCAGGGTTGCTGAGGGCCGTGGGGCTGAAATGTGACCACTGGGTGCTGACAGCTGAGTCCGGGCTGCTCAGGTAGAAGGTCCGGTTGTTCTCCTCAGTATGGGCGGCCATGACAGTTATCTTTGCCCTATGGTTCTGACCCTCTCCTGTGAGCTCCAGCTCTGAGCATTGCTTTTGGGCCTGGGGGGGGGTGGGCTTCCCGTTCCCCCCAGCGCTCTGAGGCCTCCTCTTCCTCTTGGTGCTCTCAGCATAGATGGGCTCTGAAGACATTGTCTGTCCCTCTGAGGGAGGGCTGGCTGAGGAGGCTGAGAGGTTCTGAGGAGTGGGACTATCTGGCCCCAGCAGTCTGAAGCCATCGGGTCCCGTGAGGGAGTCTGTGCTGCTGCGATAGGAGCAGGAGTCTGACAGAGACAGGCTGGAGACAGGCTCAGAGAGAAAGGAGTTGGTTCTTCCACCTCCACAGGGTTGAAAGTTGGGCACTAGTAGGCCCGGAGAGGCCCCTGGACCCATGGTGGTTAAGGCTGGGATGAAATAAGTGCTGGACGAGTCTGTGGTACCAGACGTGAGCCCGTTACTTGGGGCGGCTGTGGCGGGGATCAGACCGTTACCAATGCCGTTACAGGCTGTTGTGGTTGCCGTGGCGATGATGTTAATAGCAATACCCAAAGGTGCTTGTACATCCTGGACGACCTGGACTTTGGCAGACGCCCTAGTGTCGACACCATTCCCATTGTAAGTGCTCTTGGTGGTTTTGGTAGTCTTGGTGATTTGTTGCCTGTAGGAGAATTCCCCGTTGCTATTCCCATTCTCCTTCAGATTGTGGGCACTATGAGGCCCCCGGCCGTGGCCATCCTCCTGGGTCACAAAGATACTGCTGATGATCATACTAGAGTCCTTCTGCAGGGCAGACGGGGACAGAGGGGACAGGGGGCTTAGAGGTCCAGGGGAGAAGCGGCTGCACGGGTAGTCCATCTTCCCAGGGGTTGTAGTACTGTGCAGTACTGCTTCCCTCAGGGCCTTGTTACAGCCGTTACTGTCTATGTAGATAGGGGACAGGTCCAACATCTTAAGACCCAGTCTGTCCCCTGGACTCTTCTGATTTTCCTGGTGACACATGGAGGGGAAACACATGGTTATAGAAAACATACAGTCATTTATTGAATCACTTTAATTAAGTGACTCTAAAACCTATGGGTTTCTATTGGGTATTTATTATATATTGACATGGTCATTACATAGGAAGGTAAAATGCAAAGGCGTGCATTGTCACAAATCTGTATTTGAGTTGGCGAGATCTCACCTGCTCTATGTTCATGTTGACATCTGCCAGCATGTCGCTGGTGTCAGGGTGCATCATGGTAGGGCGGACAGCGATGGTGGGTTTCGAATAGAGCAAGGGCACAGTTACCCCCTGGCCATCCTCCTCCTCTCCACCCAGACTGGCCCTCAGGGCACCACAGGACACGATGCTGCCCCCGCTGGCACAGTGGGCGCTACGCGGGTGGAAGCAGTTCTTACACGATCCGGGTTTCCACACGTGTTCTGCAAACTCGCCGCAGGCTGACATGTTTGTCCAAAAACAAACGTTTAGCGGTCGTCACTGATGGGTTGTGGAGGCAATGGAAAGATCCGACATGGTTGACTGGTACACAGAAGCCTGGTGTCACAAGATTGTACAGGAGATCTGCAGAGAGGAAAGCAGAAATCAGAAATGGATAGTGAACAGATTTGGATTTTGCTGTGGCGATTCTCAGTACTGTTTCTTGTCTGATCTTCAAGAGTTAATCAATAACCATTTCAACCCAAAGGAATGCTATTGGGAGCATACATACAGTGCTTGAGCAGAGGTTCAGGGAGCTGAGCATAACAGTGGAGGTTATGAAGATAAGGCGTTGTTGAAAGCATTTCCTACAGCATACTTATTTCAACACCAACTGAATTAAGAAATACAACTTCATTCATATCAACGCAATGAATTACACTTTTTAGGAACAGGCATTTGATAGTGGATTGTGGTGTTGCTCAATGATCACTGAGTCAGGATGAAAATACTTCACACCCACTGGTGAAAACCAAAAGGTGCAATCCTCTCCTCTCCTCTAACTAACAGAGTTGGCATTATGTCTGGTTCGGGAATCACCAAACTGTCTGTCTGCAGGATGAACTGGGATAGAAAGACGACAGTAAACACCTCATGATCATGTTGTTTAAGAGTTACTAGGATATATTCCATCCCGTCTATGACACTGTGGGAAGCTACAAGTGTTCCCATCGATTCTAACCCATTACTTAGCTAGTCCAGTCCATTTTCTCTCTGACCCAGGGCAAAAAGTATGTGGTACCAGAAAAGGCTTAAGCAATGACAGTGATCAACCTATGTCCCATTGGTTCCACACTAATGCACCATTGATTCCAATCAATTCTAAACCATTCATTTAGGTTAAATCCATCAAGTGTTTGACTGTGTGAGGTGCCAGTAAAAGTTGAAACTATGACGGGCTTCAAGCTCTTAGTGGTAAACTCAACAAGCCCCAACACTATCACTCCACTCCAGTGTTGTCTGTAACTTAAGACGCTCTCAGCTTTGTCCTCGTTCCCAGGGCTCCTAAATTAGAGGATCCTACTTTCTGTTCAGCCCACACGACCCCCAGGAACATAAAGGCGTTTAGAATGCAGTCTCACGTTCTAGAACGTCTGAAACATCACAGAGGTCGGAATGCCTTGAATGTAGAGAGGCGCAAGTCGCACCAGGGTGAATCTCACACCACCACCCCAGCACCACTAACACCTCTTCCCGTGTAAGTCCTGTTGAAGACTGAAGGACGATGAGAAAATCCACATGACTAGGAGGTTCATTTGTCTTGTTCCTCCTGGGTGCCCTGCCGTCTCTTCACACAGAGCTAAATACCTAGAGACGAACCTTGGTAATGGTTCACAGGAGTACACACACATATCCCCACCCCCTGAATTAATTAGGAAAGCAATACGTAGCGTAATAATATATGAGGTTACTCATCCAATATCAAACAACACCAGAAACTGGACGATTTATGGTATTGCTATTATAGCTTGTGTTTCCCACGTAAATAATACCTAGGAACCAACTAATAGGCTAGACACAGGCTGTAGGAGGGGAGCTTGTGTTTCCCACGTAAATAATACCTAGGAACCAACTAATAGGCTAGACACAGGCTGTAGGAGGGGAGCTTGTGTTTCCCACGTAAATAATACCTAGGAACCAACTAATAGGCTAGACACAGGCTGTAGGAGGGGAGCTTGTGTTTCCCACGTAAATAATACCTAGGAACCAACTAATAGGCTAGACACAGGCTGTAGGAGGGGAGCTTGTGTTTCCCACGTAAATAATACCTAGGAACCAACTAATAGGCTAGACACAGGCTGTAGGAGGGGAGCTTGTGTTTCCCACGTAAATAATACCTAGGAACCAACTAATAGGCTAGACACAGGCTGTAGGAGGGGAGCTTGTGTTTCCCACGTAAATAATACCTAGGAACCAACTAATAGGCTAGACACAGGCTGTAGGAGGGGAGTTTGTGTTTCCCACGTAAATAATACCTAGGAACCAACTAATAGGCTAGACACAGGCTGTAGGAGGGGAGCTTGTGTTTCCCACGTAAATAATACCTAGGAACCAACTAATAGGCTAGACACAGGCTGTAGGAGGGGAGCTTGTGTTTCCCACGTAAATAATACCTAGGAACCAACTAATAGGCTAGACACAGGCTGTAGGAGGGGAGCTTGTGTTTCCCACGTAAATAATACCTAGGAACCAACTAATAGGCTAGACACAGGCTGTAGGAGGGGAGCTTGTGTTTCCCACGTAAATAATACCTAGGAACCAACTAATAGGCTAGACACAGGCTGTAGGAGGGGAGCTTGTGTTTCCCACGTAAATAATACCTAGGAACCAACTAATAGGCTAGACACAGGCTGTAGGAGGGGAGCTTGTGTTTCCCACGTAAATAATACCTAGGAACCAACTAATAGGCTAGACACAGGCTGTAGGAGGGGAGCTTGTGTTTCCCACGTAAATAATACCTAGGAACCAACTAATAGGCTAGACACAGGCTGTAGGAGGGGAGCTTGTGTTTCCCACGTAAATAATACCTAGGAACCAACTAATAGGCTAGACACAGGCTGTAGGAGGGGAGCTTGTGTTTCCCACGTAAATAATACCTAGGAACCAACTAATAGGCTAGACACAGGCTGTAGGAGGGGAGCTTGTGTTTCCCACGTAAATAATACCTAGGAACCAACTAATAGGCTAGACACAGGCTGTAGGAGGGGAGCTTGTGTTTCCCACGTAAATAATACCTAGGAACCAACTAATAGGCTAGACACAGGCTGTAGGAGGGGAGCTTGTGTTTCCCACGTAAATAATACCTAGGAACCAACTAATAGGCTAGACACAGGCTGTAGGAGGGGAGCTTGTGTTTCCCACGTAAATAATACCTAGGAACCAACTAATAGGCTAGACACAGGCTGTAGGAGGGGAGCTTGTGTTTCCCACGTAAATAATACCTAGGAACCAACTAATAGGCTAGACACAGGCTGTAGGAGGGGAGCTTGTGTTTCCCACGTAAATAATACCTAGGAACCAACTAATAGGCTAGACACAGGCTGTAGGAGGGGAGTTTGTGTTTCCCACGTAAATAATACCTAGGAACCAACTAATAGGCTAGACACAGGCTGTAGGAGGGGAGCTTGTGTTTCCCACGTAAATAATACCTAGGAACCAACTAATAGGCTAGACACAGGCTGTAGGAGGGGAGCTTGTGTTTCCCACGTAAATAATACCTAGGAACCAACTAATAGGCTAGACACAGGCTGTAGGAGGGGAGTTTGTGTTTCCCACGTAAATAATACCTAGGAACCAACTAATAGGCTAGACACAGGCTGTAGGAGGGGAGCTTGTGTTTCCCACGTAAATAATACCTAGGAACCAACTAATAGGCTAGACACAGGCTGTAGGAGGGGAGCTTGTGTTTCCCACGTAAATAATACCTAGGAACCAACTAATAGGCTAGACACAGGCTGTAGGAGGGGAGTTTGTGTTTCCCACGTAAATAATACCTAGGAACCAACTAATAGGCTAGACACAGGCTGTAGGAGGGGAGCTTGTGTTTCCCACGTAAATAATACCTAGGAACCAACTAATAGGCTAGACACAGGCTGTAGGAGGGGAGCTTGTGTTTCCCACGTAAATAATACCTAGGAACCAACTAATAGGCTAGACACAGGCTGTAGGAGGGGAGCTTGTGTTTCCCACGTAAATAATACCTAGGAACCAACTAATAGGCTAGACACAGGCTGTAGGAGGGGAGTTTGTGTTTCCCACGTAAATAATACCTAGGAACCAACTAATAGGCTAGACACAGGCTGTAGGAGGGGAGCTTGTGTTTCCCACGTAAATAATACCTAGGAACCAACTAATAGGCTAGACACAGGCTGTAGGAGGGGAGCTTGTGTTTCCCACGTAAATAATACCTAGGAACCAACTAATAGGCTAGACACAGGCTGTAGGAGGGGAGTTTGTGTTTCCCACGTAAATAATACCTAGGAACCAACTAATAGGCTAGACACAGGCTGTAGGAGGGGAGCTTGTGTTTCCCACGTAAATAATACCTAGGAACCAACTAATAGGCTAGACACAGGCTGTAGGAGGGGAGTTTGTGTTTCCCACGTAAATAATACCTAGGAACCAACTAATAGGCTAGACACAGGCTGTAGGAGGGGAGCTTGTGTTTCCCACGTAAATAATACCTAGGAACCAACTAATAGGCTAGACACAGGCTGTAGGAGGGGAGCTTGTGTTTCCCACGTAAATAATACCTAGGAACCAACTAATAGGCTAGACACAGGCTGTAGGAGGGGAGTTTGTGTTTCCCACGTAAATAATACCTAGGAACCAACTAATAGGCTAGACACAGGCTGTAGGAGGGGAGCTTGTGTTTCCCACGTAAATAATACCTAGGAACCAACTAATAGGCTAGACACAGGCTGTAGGAGGGGAGTTTGTGTTTCCCACGTAAATAATACCTAGGAACCAACTAATAGGCTAGACACAGGCTGTAGGAGGGGAGCTTGTGTTTCCCACGTAAATAATACCTAGGAACCAACTAATAGGCTAGACACAGGCTGTAGGAGGGGAGCTTGTGTTTCCCACGTAAATAATACCTAGGAACCAACTAATAGGCTAGACACAGGCTGTAGGAGGGGAGCTTGTGTTTCCCACGTAAATAATACCTAGGAACCAACTAATAGGCTAGACACAGGCTGTAGGAGGGGAGCTTGTGTTTCCCACGTAAATAATACCTAGGAACCAACTAATAGGCTAGACACAGGCTGTAGGAGGGGAGCTTGTGTTTCCCACGTAAATAATACCTAGGAACCAACTAATAGGCTAGACACAGGCTGTAGGAGGGGAGCTTGTGTTTCCCACGTAAATAATACCTAGGAACCAACTAATAGGCTAGACACAGGCTGTAGGAGGGGAGCTTGTGTTTCCCACGTAAATAATACCTAGGAACCAACTAATAGGCTAGACACAGGCTGTAGGAGGGGAGCTTGTGTTTCCCACGTAAATAATACCTAGGAACCAACTAATAGGCTAGACACAGGCTGTAGGAGGGGAGCTTGTGTTTCCCACGTAAATAATACCTAGGAACCAACTAATAGGCTAGACACAGGCTGTAGGAGGGGAGCTTGTGTTTCCCACGTAAATAATACCTAGGAACCAACTAATAGGCTAGACACAGGCTGTAGGAGGGGAGCTTGTGTTTCCCACGTAAATAATACCTAGGAACCAACTAATAGGCTAGACACAGGCTGTAGGAGGGGAGCTTGTGTTTCCCACGTAAATAATACCTAGGAACCAACTAATAGGCTAGACACAGGCTGTAGGAGGGGAGCTTGTGTTTCCCACGTAAATAATACCTAGGAACCAACTAATAGGCTAGACACAGGCTGTAGGAGGGGAGCTTGTGTTTCCCACGTAAATAATACCTAGGAACCAACTAATAGGCTAGACACAGGCTGTAGGAGGGGAGCTTGTGTTTCCCACGTAAATAATACCTAGGAACCAACTAATAGGCTAGACACAGGCTGTAGGAGGGGAGCTTGTGTTTCCCACGTAAATAATACCTAGGAACCAACTAATAGGCTAGACACAGGCTGTAGGAGGGGAGCTTGTGTTTCCCACGTAAATAATACCTAGGAACCAACTAATAGGCTAGACACAGGCTGTAGGAGGGGAGCTTGTGTTTCCCACGTAAATAATACCTAGGAACCAACTAATAGGCTAGACACAGGCTGTAGGAGGGGAGCTTGTGTTTCCCACGTAAATAATACCTAGGAACCAACTAATAGGCTAGACACAGGCTGTAGGAGGGGAGCTTGTGTTTCCCACGTAAATAATACCTAGGAACCAACTAATAGGCTAGACACAGGCTGTAGGAGGGGAGCTTGTGTTTCCCACGTAAATAATACCTAGGAACCAACTAATAGGCTAGACACAGGCTGTAGGAGGGGAGCTTGTGTTTCCCACGTAAATAATACCTAGGAACCAACTAATAGGCTAGACACAGGCTGTAGGAGGGGAGCTTGTGTTTCCCACGTAAATAATACCTAGGAACCAACTAATAGGCTAGACACAGGCTGTAGGAGGGGAGCTTGTGTTTCCCACGTAAATAATACCTAGGAACCAACTAATAGGCTAGACACAGGCTGTAGGAGGGGAGCTTGTGTTTCCCACGTAAATAATACCTAGGAACCAACTAATAGGCTAGACACAGGCTGTAGGAGGGGAGCTTGTGTTTCCCACGTAAATAATACCTAGGAACCAACTAATAGGCTAGACACAGGCTGTAGGAGGGGAGCTTGTGTTTCCCACGTAAATAATACCTAGGAACCAACTAATAGGCTAGACACAGGCTGTAGGAGGGGAGCTTGTGTTTCCCACGTAAATAATACCTAGGAACCAACTAATAGGCTAGACACAGGCTGTAGGAGGGGAGCTTGTGTTTCCCACGTAAATAATACCTAGGAACCAACTAATAGGCTAGACACAGGCTGTAGGAGGGGAGCTTGTGTTTCCCACGTAAATAATACCTAGGAACCAACTAATAGGCTAGACACAGGCTGTAGGAGGGGAGCTTGTGTTTCCCACGTAAATAATACCTAGGAACCAACTAATAGGCTAGACACAGGCTGTAGGAGGGGAGCTTGTGTTTCCCACGTAAATAATACCTAGGAACCAACTAATAGGCTAGACACAGGCTGTAGGAGGGGAGCTTGTGTTTCCCACGTAAATAATACCTAGGAACCAACTAATAGGCTAGACACAGGCTGTAGGAGGGGAGCTTGTGTTTCCCACGTAAATAATACCTAGGAACCAACTAATAGGCTAGACACAGGCTGTAGGAGGGGAGCTTGTGTTTCCCACGTAAATAATACCTAGGAACCAACTAATAGGCTAGACACAGGCTGTAGGAGGGGAGCTTGTGTTTCCCACGTAAATAATACCTAGGAACCAACTAATAGGCTAGACACAGGCTGTAGGAGGGGAGTTTGTTGAGATGCATGTTGTACTGCATATGCAGTAGAAAATCAATTCCTTCGATGTTGTTTTTTTGACACAAGAACTGTCTGGAAAGCACCGGAAAGAGCACTGATTTTAGCATGAGTTACAAATGTAGCCTATGTTCAAGTGTGTGATCAATAGGGCGAATTAGCTAATACAGACAGACAGTGTGGTACATGGTACATGGTCTACTTCTGAATCATCAACTAGCTCTCAGTCTCATGTCAGAATTAGACGTTCATCCAGGTTTCTCAGACGTCAAATTTTGAAGTTGTTGCAAACGTTGTTGTTGCAAAAGTGTCTACGGTTAAGTTTAGGCATTAGCTCCAAAATCTTAAGGTTAGGTATTAATTGTGAAAGGCAAACATTATCAATGAGTATGGCTGGACAGTTAATACACAAATTCAAGTCTGTTTTTTTTTTTTTTTATAAACACCTGAAAGTGAAAATTCTCATATGGCTGTTAAGAATTTCAGAAGTCAAAAGGGAAAAATTAAAAAGCGATTGGCGGGTCTGGGTCAACGTTGTCCTTTCAGACTGAAAATAAAAAGCCATCTCTGTCTGTCTGTCTGTCTTTCTGTCTCTGTGTGTGTGTGTGTGTGTGTGTGTGTGTGTGTGTGTGTGTGTGTGTGTGTGTGTGTGTGTGTGTGTGTGTGTGTGTGTGTGTGTGTGTGTGTGTGCGTGCGTGCGTGCGTGTGTGTGTGTGAGTGTGTGGTCAGTAGTGTTGTGTTGTTGGGGCGGCAGCAGTCAGGACAGTTTGGCTTCCTGGCACTGTTCTGTTATTGCATGCTAGGCAGAGACAGCAGGGGGTAGGCTTCAGCAGAGAGGCAGCAGTAGTTAATCACCCCCCCCCCCTCCCCACACACACACACACACACTGCATTATTTGCTCAGGGCTAGTGTGGTGCAGTGGGGAATGCAGTCTGTGTCAATGTTAGACTCGGTGGCAACACTTTTGACAGTCATAATCAGATAAAGACAGAGGCAGAGCAGGGCTTTGTCAAGGACAGAACAGGTGAAAAAACTCTGATCAATTGGTTTACTTTTATACTTAGTCCACATCAAAAAAGCACATTTCATGTACTACTAGTGTCCAATACAGTTTACCTGCATTTGGTAATCACGCTAGTGCCTTCACTTTCAAACTGAAAACAGCTATGAGACAATTATAAAGACAAGTTTGATACTACAGTATGTAAACCTGTAATTCCATGCTGAAAATGCACTCACATGCATGCGCACATATATCTAAGGGAAGAAGTTTCCCCGCATGGATCGATACTCTGCACATTCTACGACTGGTGTAATAAACTTAGCAAAAACGTTTTATTAACGAAATAGGGCAATACATTCTCAACTCAATCACGGACGAAATATGGAGTTATCGTGAGGATCTACGGAACATTACGCTGTTTTACGAAGGCAAATAACAATGTGTATGAAGGCAAATAATGAGACTACCGCGCCTGTTTGAACATCGATCCAGAATGTCCCATTCCTTGATTGAGGATTCGAACACTTCACTCTCATTTGATCTTTTGTATTGTCTTATTCTGCGACTTTAAGAATCCTGAAGGTATCATTCATTTTTCTGAAACAAGTAGTATGCTTACAGCCTCCTAGAGCACGTGCCTAGTTCCTGAATATCTATAGATGTTGACATGTTCATGCTCCTTGTCCTTGCTCAGCCATGGTCTTAAATAACATTTCACTTTTAGAATCCGATTGCGCTCTGGACTAGGAATGTTTTTTTATGCAGGATCACCTGTGACATTCCTATTGAGGTTTCTTAGCCTGGTTATAAACATGGGGCAAATAGCTTACTAAACAGAGGGACAGCTATATGTTCAACCTAGAGACATTAAAAAAACACTGGTTTGAATAAACATAGAGGTGTAATGTGTTGGTCAGAGAGGTGCTATTCGGCTGTCTGGCAAGAAAAACGCATGGCAGAGTCAAATATTTTTGCTTACCTGCGGACTTGACTTGCCTGGCAACAGCAATTCGCGCCCTCCAAAACAATATAAAATAACTGGGTCCCCAAAACAAGGTGTTTCATTTATGTTATTTGTCCCGCGTCCGACAACAAACGAGAAGGTTCGTTGGGAAGCCTCGAGAAATGAAGCTTGGTGCGGAGTCCCAGCAGCTAGCTTTGATCCGTTGCTCTGGACTCGCAGCGAGGTGAACTGGTAGAGGAACGGGTGAATAGTGAGCTTGAAGCTCCGGCAGCGAGGGGCGGAACTCCCTCAACTATAGGCCTAATAACCTACACGCAGAGTCGCAGACTATAGTCTGGCCACATTCAAGTGGCTGCAAAGTGGTTTTCGGCTCCTAGGTTCACTTTCTCTGCTCGCAACATATCGAGCCGTGCATCAGTGGCTTTCCCAGAGGCAAGGGCATTTCGCTAGAATAGGCTATAGGTGACGCGCGTAATATAATATAGTCTAATTGTTCATTTTACTTGTGAACTGTTATACAGCTGTTTTGCCCTATTTGTGAAGGGGCGGGAGAAATAAGATGAAATTAGGTATTTTCGTGGTCACCATATCTATAGGCCTGGCCGCCTGCGGATGATGTTTATCACATGCGTATAGCCTATGATAAACAGCATACTTATTATACTAGGAGGGTATGTGGGAGATAATCCAAAAGTAATTAAACACGCATTTTGGGCAGCTCCGGGGGTGGTTTTGAGTCTCCCCCGTCCGGCTCTGACAGGCAGTGCTTTGCTTGGATGAGTGCCCCTCTCGCCCCCCGGAGCTCCTGCTTCTGTACGGAGAGAAAAAGAGAGAGACGGGAGGAGCCCCCTGCTGAGCCTCATTATGACCCGGGCCAAAGGAGGCCAAACTCGGCATTGTCGGTACCATTCAGTACCATCCCATTCCACAACTGAAAGGTGAAACATCACTGTCAGCGAGAAGCTTCGTCAAAACAACAGTCTGACGCGCGATAACGCACACTAGTCTCCACACGCACGTACGCTCGCGCTAACGCACACACATTCACATACACACAGTTGAGTTGACATGCCTCCCCTCGGGGCAGACGTGCTTGTCTTTCGCCTGAGCAACCCACGATTAGGCTAATGTGCTGATAAGCGATGAGTCATTTAATTATGAACTTTCAATGGAAATTCAAAACACTTGTCATCTCCCTAGGAGCATCAGCTGTAGATGGGCCTAATTGTATTGTATGCACAGCAGTGGAGGCTGCTGAGGGGAGGACGACTCATAATATCGTCTGGAACAGAGCAAACGGAATGGCATCAAACACATGGAAACCCTGTATTTGATACCACTCCACTAATTCTGCTCCAGCCATTACCACAAGCCCATCCTCCCCAATTTAGGTACCACCAAGCATCATCGACTGTCAACTGTAGAGAAGAATGGGTAAAAAAGGAGAGGACATGTACTGGCATACCAATATAGTACTGCTAGGTTTATCTACATAGTCAGGTTAAAGTTTGGGTAAATCAAATTCCATGTTATCTTCCTTTTTTGGGACACAACCTAACAGGCTGACTACACCGCCCGCGTCGCGAGCGCATGCGTTGTAAAATACATTTAGAAATGTATATTATTCAATTATTGCACCCACACTGCTCCACGTGCCAATGAGCATCTGCGTTGCCAAGGGCTAAAATAGATGTCAGTTCTCTTTCTGATGCAGATCGTGCTGCAAGTCCTGCCTCTTAGAAGCAGGTACCCAAGTGCCATCTCCTCATTGGTTATACCCACATGGGTGAGTGAAGATGAACGAGGTCAGTGGCTGCAATGCACCTAATTTATGAAAGTTGGTCATCGCAATATAAAGCCAAGAGCAGAAAAGGCCTGGAAGGATGAGAGATTACTAGAAACGATTCGGTTGACCGTTTTATGTGTGGATTAATTATCGGAGTACAGGACCTTGTGCATTTCAGGTAAAATAACAACTCAATGTTTATATCCCAGAACAAATTAGCTAGCAACAGCAAGCTAGCTAAATAGGACAAATTAGCTAGCCAGTGCAAGCTAGCTAGCTAAATGGCCATAAATGATTAATACTTTTCGACCTGTCCCCAAATTAATATAATTGGTTCTGAGTTTGTTTTGATATTTTAACCTGCATGCCGTGATCGCGTTTGGTGTGGGTGGACAAAATGCATTTATGCACAACGGCGCACGATGACGCACGCGCACAGCCTTTTTGGGTTCCATGTAAGAACTCAATTGACTTGCTCTGTAAACTAAAAACTCATCCCTAACATCCCTAGCTATCTCCCTCTACCCCCCCCCCCCCCCAAACTACACAAAATGCCTCATCATGACAAAGCAAGAGCAGGTTTTTAGAATTTTTGGCTAATTTAGGAAAATATATAAAACAGAAATATTACATTTACATAAGTATTCAGACCCATTACGCAGTACTTTGTTGAAGCACCTTACAGCGATTACAACCTCGTGTCGTCTTGGGTGTGGCGCTATAAGCTTGGCACACCTGTATTTGGGGAGTTTCTCCCAATCTTTTCTGCAGATCCTCTCAAGCGCTGTCAGGATGGATGGGGAGCATTGCTGCACAGCTATTTTCAGGTCTCTCCAGAGATGTTCGATCAGGTTCAAGTCCGGGCTCATGGACATTCAGAGACTTGCCCGAAGCCACTCCTGTGTTGTCTTGGCTGTGTGCTGGTCGTTGTCCTTTTGGGAGGTAAACCTTCGTCACAGTCTGAGGTCCTGAGCACTCTGGAGCAGGTTTTCATCAATAATCTCTCTGTACATTGTTCCCTTCATCTTTGCCTCAATCCTGAATAGTAGCCCAGTCCCTGCTGCTGAAAAACATCCCCACAGCATGATGCTGCCACCACCATACTTCACCGTAGGGATTGTGCCAGGTTTCCTCCAGATATGACACTTGGCATTCAGGCTAAGAGTTCAATCTTGGTTTCATCAGACCAGAGAATCTTATTTCTCATTGTTTGAGAGTCTTTAGGTGCCTTTTGGCAAACTCCAAGCGGGCTGTCATGTGCCTTTTACTGAGGAGTGGCTTGCGTCTGGCCACTCTACCATAAAGGCCTGATTGGTGGAGTGCTGCAGAGATGGTTGTCCTTCTGGAAGGTTCTCCCATCTCCACAGAGGAACTCTGTCAGTGTGACCATCGGGTTCTTGGTCACCTTCCTGACCAAGGCCCTTCTCCCCCGATTGCTCAGTTTGGCCCAGGCGGCCAGCTCTAGGAAGAGTCTTGGTGGTTCCAAACTTCTTCCATTTAAGAATGATGAAGGCCACTGTGTTCTTGGGGACCTTCAATGCTGTAGAAATGTTTTTGTACCCTTCCCCAGATCTGTGCCTCAACACAATCCTGTCTTGGAGCTCTACGGACAATTCCTTCGACCTCATTACTTGTTTTTTGCTCTGACATGCACTGTCAACTGTGGGACCTTATATAGACAGGTGTGTGCCTTCCCAAATCATGTCCAATCAATTGACTCCAATCACGTTGTGGAAACATTTCAAAGATGATCAATGGAAACAGGATGCACCTGAGCTCAATTCTGAGTGTCATAGAAAAGGGTCTGAATACTTATGTAAATATGCTATTCCTGTTTTTTAAAATCTTGAATACATTTGCAGAAATGTCTAAAACCCTGCTTTTGCTTTGTCTTTATGGGATATTGTGTGTAGATTGATGAAGGGTAAAAAAAAACATTTAACCAATTTTAGAATAAGGCTGTAACCTAACAAAATTTGGGAAAAATCAAGGGGTCTGAATACTTTCCGAAGGCACTGTATATAGCGGCAGTACATCATGAACTGCAAGGTGAGCTGTCTGTCGGGCCAACACAGAAACAGAAGAGAAGCTCATTCATTATGACCTCTGTACTATAGCCTTACTGCAACAGCATACACCGTCGTCATCATAGGCCCACACTGTGTAGCCAACTACAAGGTAAGCCGGTGTATAGGCAAACTGCAAAAGCATAAGCATTCAGGTATACAAACAGAATACATGCCATGTTTGGGCATCACATTCAACTATAAAGGATTACAGAAGGGGAATAGACAATTGCAGCAAGAAAAGAACATTGTAAGCCTGCCTTCCAGGAGAGAAGGCTGCCTGCTGCAGTATTTGCAATGTGAGAAGTGAGCTGTGAGTGGAAGGTGGGGAGCTTGCCAATCAGTCCCTCGATTACAGACCATCCCCACGATGAGAGAGATGCTGTGTCAGGATGCTGCTGGAAGCTGGACAGGTGTTGCCAAAGGTATATGGACTGTGTAATGGTCAAAAGTAGTGCACTACGTAGAGAATAGGGTGCTATTTTTGACGCAGGCCATGCTGCTCCTTTTCCAACACGCTGTGTAATCTCATGAAGAAGTCCATGCCTGCCAAGCATCTCTCCTGTGGCTAGCTGTTTGAATTATTAAAGACAACATCATCTTGAATTAAAGTCAGCCAAAGGATAAGTGGTTTTAATGCACGAGAAGAAAAAAGTGCAGGGTTCACACTTGACTGGTGGAGTTAGATAGGTCAGTTTGGGCCAATAGGAGTCATATTGTAGCCTCACCCCAGAGTCGTTGGGGTTTGTGTATGTGTGTGAAAGTCGTTGCTATTGGGGTGAAGAATGGGGATTGGGTAGAGACTACTGAGCAGGGAGGTGTGTTATGATTATTCTGTCAAAATGAAAACTAAACTGCTGACTAAACTGTAATTCTTCTTACTGTATATCTCTGGCAGACCAATCCCAGAGAATGGTTTAATCATCTGGATTTCCCTCTGTGTCAAAAAAGGCAGCAATCCCCAACCCTGCGTCTATCTAAGCTCTCATTAGTTTCTCTATCCTTCTTTTCCGATTAGTTTGCAATATGTAAGGTTGGCAAAGTTGACTATTCTGAAGGCATGGATTGTCCACGTTTGTAGTTGTGAGCACACAAACCTTGATTTCTGTCCTTCTCATGAGTCAAAAGAAGACTTTAAAGTGTGGTGTTGGTAACACAATGACTATGAGCACACAAACTGGTTGGACATTACATCATTCCCCAGGGAAGTGTATTTAAAGCTACTGACGAAATATGTAGCCAGTAGCATGGCCACCACCTACGGAGGTGCCCTCTATTCGTTTTCAAATGTTTAGCTGACTGTGGGTGATGCTGCACTTTGTACTCCTAGGACTGCTTACTGCTTAATGTACCACTGTGTAGTGTCGAGCGTACCCGAAGGAATGTTATGTCACGCAGGAAGTAGGCTTGGTGCCGCTTCCCCTCATCCCCGACTTCCCCAACTATTATTCCTTCTATCCCACGTGTTTCTCATCTCTCCTGCACACGTTTTCTTTTTTCCCCACTATCACCATGTTGCTTTGTCTTTTCATTTGTTCGCCCCCCTTCCTAGCTATTAGTCGCAGGTTGACATTTATTGTCATGAGTCTTGTCATCGAGGCAGAACTGAGCGATTTCCCCTTAGATATTCCAGCTGCAAAGTCAAAATTGGCTATATTTTGTGTGCTTTTTGTTCTTAGTTTAAGGTTAGGGATGTAGATTTTATAACTTTGTGGCTGTGCCAGCTAGTGACCACAATGCAGAGCTGCCTCCAGAACATGATTCAAGATGAAAAATGCTAACCTGCTAATGCTAACATACAAGCCACCCCCACCTCACTTCTGGCCTCACCCCTGACCCCTGGCCTGTCCCAAAATAAGTTCAAAGTTCAACTCACTTCCACTGTTTGTTTGCGATGATTGAAAAAACAGGTTGCCTGGTTGGCTGGTCACAGTATGACACACATACCATATAACTCTTGTAAAACCCTCCTTTACCACACCAAAAGGCTACCACTGCTACTGTGAAAGAACTTTCACCTACAGTGCCTTCAGAAAATATTTTGGTATTTTATTAGGATCCCCATTAGCTGGTCAAATAGGGGAGAGGTGTTGTGCCGTGAGGTGTTGCTTGATCTGCTTTTTAGTCTCTTTGCCCACCTGGATTGTATAATATTTGCCCATTATTATTTAAAAAATGATTCAAGCTCTGTCAAGTTGGTTGTTGATCATTGTTAGACATCCATTTTCATAGTCTTTCCATAGATTTTCAATTAAATTTAAGTCCAAACTGGAACTAGGCCGCTCAGGAACATTCAATGGTGTCTTGGTAAGCAATTCCAATGTTTGGCCTTGTGTTTTAGGTTATTGTCCTGCTGAAAGGTGCATTTGTCTCCCAGTTTCTGTTGGAAAGCAGACTGAACCAGGTTTTCTTCTAGGAATTTTCCTGGACTTAGCTTAATTAAGTTAATTTTTATCCTACAAAAACTCCCTAGTCCTTGCCGATGACAAGCATACCCATAACATGATGCAGCCACCACCATGCCTGAATGTATGAAGAGTGGAACTCAGTAATGTTGGATTTTCCCCAAACATAATGCTTGTCCAGTATTACTTTAGTAACCTATTGCAAACAGGATGCATGTTTTGGAATATTTTTATTCTGTACAGGCTTCCTTCTTTTCACTATGTCATTTATGTTAGTATTGTGTCGTAACTACAATGTCGTTGATCCCTCCTCAGTTATCTCTTATCACAGCCATTAAACTCTGTAACTTTTAAAAATCACCATTGGCCTCATGTTGAAATCCCTGAGCGGTTTCCTTCCTCTTTGGCAATAGAATTAGGAAGGGCGCCTGTATCTTTGCGGTTACTGGGTGTATTGATACACCATGCAAAGTGTAATTAATAACTGCACCATGCTCAAAGGGATATTCAATGTCTGCTTTTAAAAATAAAATGTATCCACCAATAGGTGCCCTTTGCGAACCATTGGAAAACCTTGCTCATTTCTAACCATTGCGTGAATTTAACACTAAATATCTGCGTGCGCCATTTCTGTAAAGACTGATCACGCACAAAAATATAGAGATTTATCAACTTGGTGAAAGCCATACATGTTTCCTGTTATAAATCAGTCATAAAACTGTGCACATAATTCACCTTTTTATGGTGACATGAACACCCTGTATACTTTGGATTGGCATTAGGCCATGAACATATCTAAAGGAAATAGCAATGCATGACGAACTTTATAAAATGTATTTGGATCTGTTGGTAGAATGTTTTCTAATCCAGTGATGTTTCCTGTAGAGTATCTGACCATTACTGAAAAACCAAAACAATTGCACATTTCTGTGGACCTGTGAACAGATCGTTTGAATGCAATATTGTTTTGCATTCACTTTTTCCCGACCCTAAAAATGCTCACTGCTTGAGAATTTTGAAACATTGTCTACTTAGGCCTACTTACAGTGGTAGCCTACATACTTCAATGCAAATGATCAACTGTCTATTCACCTGTTATATTCTGTATGTTATGAACCGCGCTCCTTGTCGGATGCATGAAATTGCTTGAAAATATAATAGCCTACATAATAGGCCCAATTAAATGAGAGATGTGCATGGTAATTTGTTGTATGGTTACTTTGGGAATATGAACGCATTATGTAAAGAAAAGGTGAGGAATGTAATGGTTATATATACAGTACCAGTCAAAAGTTTGGACAGACCTACTCATTCAAGGGTTTTTCTTTGTTTTTTACTATGTTCTATATTGTAGATAAACAGTGAAGACATCAAAATGATGAAATAACACATATGGAATCATGTGGTAACCCACTCTTTTTTTTAAACAAATCAAAATATATTTTATATTTGAGATTCTTCAAAGTAGCCACCCTTTGCCTTGATGACAGCTTTGCACACTCTTGGCATTCTCTCAATCAGTTTCATCTGAAATGCTTTTCCAATGATCTTGAGCAAAGCACCCCACACCATCACACCTCCCCCTCCATGCTTCACGGTGGGAACAATACATGCAGAGATCCGTTCACCTATTGTGCATCTCACAAAGACACTGAGGTTGGAACCAAAAATCTAACATTTGGACTTATCAGACCAAAGGACAGATTTCCACCGGTCTAATGTCCATTGCTCGTGTTTCTTGGATCAAGAAAGTCTCTTCTTATTATTGGTGTCCTTTAGTAGTGGTTTCTTTGCAGCAATTCAACCAGGAAGGCCTGATTTCATGCAGTCTCCTCTGAACAGTCCATGTTGAGATGTGTCTGTTACTTGAACTCTGTGAAGCATTTATTTGGGCTGCAATTTCTGAGGCTGGTAACTCTAATGAACTTACCCTCTGCAGCCGAGGTAACTCTGGGTCTTCCTTTCCTGTGGCAGTCCTCATGAGAGCCAGTTTCATCATAGCGCTTGATGGGTTTTGCGATGGTACTTGAAGAAACTTTCAAAGTTCTTGAAATGTTCTGCATTGACTGACCTTCATGTCTTAAAGTAATGATCGACTGTTATTTCTCTTTGCTTATTTGAGCTGTTCTTGTCATAATATGGACTTGGTATTTTACCAAATATGGCTATCATCTGTATACCACCCATACCTTGTCACAACACAGCTGATTGGCTCAAACGCATTAAGAAGGAAAGAAATCCCACAAATGAACTTTTAACCACCCGAGCCACTGCCTGTTCACCCCGCTATCATACAAAAGGCAAGGTCAGTACTGGTGCATCAAACCTGGGAACGAGAGACTGAAGAACAGCTTCTATCTCAAGGCCATCAGACTGTTAAACAGCCATCACTAGCATATTAAAGGCTGCTGCCTATAGGTATAGACTAGGAATCACTGGCCACTTTAAGAAATGGAACACTAATCACTTTAATAATGTTTACATATCTGGCATTACTCATCTCATATGTATATATTGTATTCAATACTATTCTACTGTATTTTAGTCGCTCGTCCATATGTATATAGTCTTAATTTCTTCCTACTTAGATTTGTGTGTATTGGGTATATGTTGTGTAATTTGTTAGATATTACTTGTTAGATATTACTGCACTGTCGGAGCTAGAAACACAAGCATTTCGCTACACCCGCAATAACATCTGCCAATCACGTGTATGTGACCAATAACATTTAGTTTGATTTGAATGGTCTGTTCTACTGTTAAATGGCGCTTTGGATTGGATTGCATAGAGCAAAATTCTTGAAATAGCTCATCTATTTACTACTGTGAAGTGGGTCCAAATGAATGAGAGATGGAACAGATGATCTCTTAACCTAACTTGTTGTAGGCCTAGGCTATTTTGCGAGTAGCCTGTGAAACCACCACAGTCAGAAAAGGTGAGGAATTTATTCTGCAATGATAATGGAAATTAGAATATATTATTATTTTAGAATGCAAAGATAAAATACATTGATTTTCATTCTTTTCACTAAAGGCAAATTATTGCATCTTGTTATTATACACTAAAAAAATATATATAAACACAACATGTAAAGTTTTTGTGCACAAATTTGTTTACTTCCCTGTTAATGAGCATTTCTCCTTTGCCAAGATAATCCATCCACCTGAAAGGTGTGGCATATCAAGAAGCTGATTAAACAGCAACATCATTACACAGGTAACCATAAGCCACCACCAACGTCGTTTTAGAGAATTTGGCAGTACGTCCAACCAGCACAGGACCTCCCCATCCGGCTTCTTCACCTGCGGGATCGTCTGAGACCTGCCACCCAGACAGCTGATGAAACTGTGGGTTTGTACCGAAGAACTTCCGCACAAACTGTTAGAAACTTTCCCAGGGATGCTGATCTGCGTACTCGTTGTTCTCACCAGGGTCTTGACCTGACTACTGTTCGGCTTCGTAACCGACTTCCGTGGGCAAATGCTCACCTTTGATGGTCACTCGTAACCGACTGCCGTGGGCAAATGCTCACCTTTGATGGTCACTGGCACGCTGGATAAGTGTACTCTTCACGGATGAATCACAGTTTCAACTGTACTGGACAGATGGCAGACGTCGTGTGGGCGAGCAGTTTGCTGATGTCAACGTTGTGAACAGAGTGCCCCGTGGTGGCGGTGGGGTTTTGTTATGGGCAGGTATAAGCTACGGACAATGAACACAATTGCATTTTATCGATGGCAATTTGAATGCGCAGATATACCATGACGAGATCCTGAGGCTCATTGTGGTGCCGTTCATTCACCGCCATCACCTCATGTTTCAGCATGATAATGCACAGCCCCATGTCGCAAGGATCTGTACACAATTCTTGTAAGCTGAAATGTCCTAATTCTTCCATGGCCTGCATACTCACCAGACATGTCACCCATTGAGCATGTTTGGGATGCTCTGGATCGACGTGTATGACAGCTTTCCAGTTCCCGCCAATATCCAGCAACTTCACACAGCCATTGAAGAGGAGTGTGACAACATTCCACAGGCCACATGAACAGCCTGATCAACTATATGAGAAGGAGATAGTGGCAAGAAAAAGTATGTGAACCCTTTGGAATTACCTGGATTTCTGCATAAATTGGTCATCAAATTTGATCTGATCTTCGTCTAAGTCACAACAATAGACAAAAACATTGTGTGCTTAAACTAGTAACACACACATTATTGTATTTTCTTGTCTATATTGAATACATCATTTAAACATTCACAGTTTCACAGGTTGTAAAATGTATGTGAACCCCTAGGCTAATGACATCTCCAAAAGCAAATTGGAGTCAGGAGTCAGCTAACCGGGAGTCCAATCAATGAGACAAGATTGGAGATGTTGGTTAGAGCTGCCTTGCCCTATAAAAAATACTCACAAAATTTGAGCTTGCTATTCACATGAAGCATTGCCTGATGTGAACCATGCCTTGAGCAAAAGAGATTTCAGATGAAAAATTGTTGACTTGCATAAAGCTGGAAAGGGTTACAAAAGTATCCCTAAACTTCTTGATGTTCATCAGTCCACGATAAGGTCAACTAGTTATTAAATCCAAGGGTTCACATACTTTTCCCACCCTGCACTGTGAATGTTTACACAGTGGGTTCAATAAAGACATGAACACTTAATTGTTTGTGTGTTATTAGTTTTAGCAGACTGTGTTTGTCTATTGTTGTGACTTAGATGAAGACCAGATCAAATTTTATGACCAATTTATGCAGAAATCCAGGTAATTCCAAAGGGTTTACATACTTTTCTTGCCACTGTATGTTGTGCTGTAATAAGCAAATGGTGGTCACTCACACCAGATACTGACTGGTTTTCTGTGACCAACAGATGCATATATGTATTCCCAGTCATGTGAAACCCATAGATTAGCGCCATATGAATTTATGCAAATTCACTGCTCGACTAAGGGAACTTACAATCATCTGTATATGTGGGGTACAGAGATGTGGTAGTAATTTAAAAATCATTTTAAACACTATTATTGCACACAGAGTGAGTCCATGCAACTTGTTATGTGACTTGTTAAACACATTTTTACTCCTGAAATTGTTTAGGCTTTCCATTACAAAAGGTTTGAGTACTTATTGACTCAAGACATTTCAGTTTTTCATTTTTTATTAATTTGTAAAAATGTCTAAAAACATAATTCCACTTTGATATTATGGGGTATTGTGTGTAGTAGATAAGTGACACAAAATCTCAATTGAATCAATTTAAAATGCAGGCTAACACAGCAAAATGTGGAAAAAGTCAAGGGGTGTGAATACTTTCTGAAGGCACTGTAGTACTTGTATACAAAGCATTTTTTGTTCAATTCAGCCATTATCCTTCTGGAATGTGTTTTTGATTGGGGCTCCAACATTTACGAAACTGAGATGGTTGAATGAACAAGAATGATCCAACAATAGGTTTCAGGAAGTGCCCATCTGGGTCAGGGTAGTGTCTTGTGACAGACTGTTAACATAAATGTCATGGTGGGTTCTGAGATTATGGTCATGGTATTGTATTGCATTCACCCAGGCTGCTTCCCAAAGTAAAATGTACTACTTTTGACTAGGGCCGATAGGGGCAGTGGTCAAAAGTAGTGCACTATATAGGGAAAGGGTGCCATTTGGGACGTACCCCCAGTGTGAGAAAAGCCTAATCAGCAAACAAACCTCAATTCTCAGGTACCTTGTAAACCGTGTACATTCAAAGGATTCAAAGGTACCCTCTCTGTGTAACTGTACGCCTCTGGGAGTCCAGGAGCTAAAACAGAAATTAAAGACTGGTGTGAGCGCATGTGTGTTTTTGTGTGTGTGTAGGTCTTGTGTAGGTTTGTGTAGATCTTTGTGTGTAGGTCTTTGTGTGTCCTTCACTTGTCTGGCAGGAAGTTAGAGACAGAGAGGTGGGTGTCCGTTTCAACAGTGCCTTTTTCCAGCTGTGTTGCTGTGGCGGGTAGGTGTAGTTTGGAATGCAGAGATAACGTGGCCAGCGCTGCCTCTGTGTGTGTGTGTGTGTGTGTGTGGTGCAACACCTTGCCGCCCATGGTTAAACACTGTACACAAGCCCACCAAGAGCACTTTATTGTGTAGCCTCTGTCACTCACTGACGAGATTTCTCCACTGCCATTCATTGACGCATTCCTCAACATGTTGCTACAAATCCTCAGCCTCTGTTGGTTATGAAACTAAATCACAGAACATGGAGACATACTGTATGAATCACACTCAGTTTGTCACGGATCTGGCAGAGTTCTTATGTTTCTACTCACAGAGCTTATAGATATGAAAACAATATGTCCTACTGTAAAAACTAGATTTCATACTTAAGTAGAGCATTTCCCATGTTGTTTTGTAGTGTACATTAAGTAGAGCATTTCCCATGTTGTTTTGTAGTGTACATTAAGTAGAGCATTTCCCATGTTGTTTTGTAGTGTACATTTAGCAATGAATGTTAGTTTATTCCTTTTCAGAAGAGTATTTTAATTTGAAGTTATTCTAGAAGAACATTTCATGCCCCATCGCAAACCTACTCAGCTTAAATCAATACGTGAAGTCACCAGACAACATTGTGAGCATCAGCTGGTAAGAGTTTGGTGGCCGTGTGTTTGAGTGACTTGTCCTCTCTCTCCAACCAAACTAATGTACCTTCCACACTCGGTCTCTTCCCTATGTTTGCAATGTATCTCTGCTCTTGCACTTAAGCCACACAAGGCCATCTGCCAGAAGCATTAGCTGTCCAGGCTTCAGGCTACAAGGGACCAACCTGGGTTCAAATAGTATTTGTTATCTTTCAAATACTTTGAGTGTTTTATTGACACTGCCTGGGGTTACATATGGGCAGGGTTTTGATTCCTTTGCAGAAAGTAAGCTCAATATAGTGCAGATAAAGTCATTGAAAGACAATGAATGCTATTTGAACCCAGGTCTGCAGTGGAGTCATGTGAGTTTGATGTTTCACGAGGCGTGTTAATGGCTTCTGCATGGTAGGTAGCCAGAGAGTCAGTCCTCTCACCCAGGAAGGGGGCTCTCACACACCCAGCCTCTTCCTCGGGGGCTGTTTCATTGTGGGGTAAAAACTTCTTCAACTCCCCTCTAGCTACCACTGCCCCACCCTGTTCTACCAGCATGGGCTTAGTTAGAATCCATTTTGACATGTAGCTGGCCAACATTTACATCAGTAATGGTCTCTTCCCCCAGGGGCCATTTCATCATGCTGTAAAAACCACTTCCTCAACTCCCCTCTTGCTACCACTGCCCCACCCGGCGCTAGTCTGGCTTTACCTCCACCGTCTTAGCTGGAATACATTTTGACATAGTGTGTTACTCCTTCTAAATCTGTAATGGTTTCTCCCCAGGGTCTATTTCACTGTGGGGTAAACACTTCCTGAACTCCCCTCTTGCTACCACTGCCCCACCCGGTGCTAGTCTGGCTTTACCTCCACCGTCTTAGCTGGAATACATTTTGACATGTAGCTGGCCAACATTTACATCAGTAATGGTCTCTTCCCCCAGGGGCCATTTCATCGTGCTGTAAAAAACACTTCTTCAACTCCCCTCTAGCTACCACTGCCCCACCCGGCGCTAGTCTGGCTTTACCTCCACCGTCTTAGCTGGAATACATTTTGACATAGTGTGTTACTCCTTCTAAATCTGTAATGGTTTCTCCCCAGGGTCTATTTCACTATGGGGTAAACACTTCCTGAACTCCCCACTAGCTACCACTGACCTTATCTTGCTTTACCTCCATGGGCTTAGCTATACATGTAGCCAAAATTTTGAGTGTGCCCCTTCTAAATCAGTAATGATCTCTCTCCCTCTGTGCTAAGTGGTTTTAGAGGGCTGTGGGCATCTGAAGAAAAGCTGTTGTGAGGGAATATGACATCTGACCTTCCCCTGAGCTCTGTCCCTGTAGACTGGTCATAAGGAGTTCTTGGGAATCTGAAAATGTGCAAGAGAGGGTTATGTCCCAGGAAAAGGCATGGGGTGAGGATTGATTTTAGTCCTGGACTAAAAAGCTTGCTCAATGGAGAGTCTCCATTGAAATGTTTTTTTAGTCCAGGGACTAGGTTTATCTGTCCAGGAAAGCAGAGCTGCATGATACATATTGGAGGAATTGTACATTTATTTGTGCTAGTTCATTCATACCTATGATATCTCATCCCTAGTGACAGAATAGACTAATTGGTTGATGAAATAAAGATAACCAATTTTGTTATTTTAAACATGATTTATTAATCCTGTGACTGATTGTGTTGTACGGCATGAGAAAGGCCGTTGTTATTTCAGTGGAGGCTATGGTATTTTATAGTTTACAACCAATTATTCCTAATCAAGAATCAATAGAAACGACGATAGTCTATCCTTACAAAGCCTATTGATTCAGTGTTACACGGAATTGAACTGATTGGGGCATTAAATAAATAAAACGGAAATTACTCCAAATTACATAAAGACATGAGACAGAAAATCAATGATTGCAGATGCAGCCAAACCCCTAAAGCAGGGGTGTCAAACCAATTTTGGTCTTCAACGAGGTCCCGAAGGACGCACTGAATTTTAAAGTTATTTCCTCACTGTCAAAATTAGCCCAAAATAGTCCTCTATCCAGCGTTTTGGGAATTTCCGACAATCCCTGATTGCCTAGCTTTCATTTTGGTGATTATTAGTGAGCTGGACACAGTAAAGAAACTGTATAAATATAGGTCCATTATCATTTCCACACCGAGTCTATGTGTGACACCCCTGCGAGAGAGCGAGAATATTCACACACAGGCCTTTAACCTCTCATTAACCCTGTCTTCTCCCCCCTGTCTCACTGTACAGCTGCCTCATCAGATATATGACGCACAGCCCCGTCACTGTAATTACACAAATTGACAAGACAATCCCTGTGTCAATCTTACTGTTCCCTGTCGGCAGACTGGGCTAGACTCCGCTGTATATCTCAGATAGAAAACCAAGAGTGGATATCTGTCAGTCGGTCTTAAATAGTTCATTACCACAGGGATGTTTGATTGGAAAGAAAAGGCATGGGTGGTTGTCTGTCAGGTTGTGGAATAATGAGAGAGCTTGGAAAGAAGGGGAAATTAAATACAATACTAATACGCCAATTGTCTTGGGTCTCTATTACAGGAGTCTGTAGCCTGCTTTACTGTGAGGTACTAAAGAAAGAGACTGACTAGAGCAGACATTTCTATTCGAGTCTAATTGTCTTTATCCTGATTGGCCAAAGCTGTCATTACCATGCAGTAGGGCACTGTGTTGTTTGAACCAGAACGGCTCCTCAGTGGCTCCTCAGTGTTTAATGACATCCTTTAGCCTCTTGCTACTATTGCCACTTAATCACAGACAGACAATCAGGAGAGAAGAGAAGAGGAAGAGAGGAAATGAAAGGAGTGGAGAGGGGGCGGTTGAAGAGAGGAGACAAGAGGACTGTAGAGGGGGAGAGAGAAGAAAGTCTAGTCTGTGTATCCACTTATCTGCCACTCAAGTATGCAGATTCTAGTCACGAAGTGGATGCAGTCATAATCACATGAGTTTTTCTGTTGAGAGCTTATTGGTTCTCTGGCTGGTTTAGGCTACAGAAGACTCAGTTAGAGGATTGGGAGATGAATATAAATGCAAGAAGATAATGATAATCATCTAGACTAGTCGTCTGGAGGGGACGGGATGAGAAGTGGGACTTACATTTTATCTTTAAAAAAATCGGAATCCACATTTCATTATATTATTAAATAAAGAAACATGTTCTGGAAAGAAAGGATGGTTCAGGATTCCCAATGAGAATCTGTAATACATTTTCTTTACCAGCTTGATTCATTATATTTGAGAAATATTTGGTCACTTCAGCTTCTTTAAAGGGGAACTGCACCTGCTGATTTAGCCATTTTTTGGCTTGCTCTTCAAGAAATGCTGGTGGCTAACAGCATTTCTACAACCGACTGGAGTGTGGACGTCAGTTCATCTTTCAATCACCCACGTGGGTATATACTTCTAAACACCAATGAGGAGATGGCACGTGGGTATATTCTCTTAAAAACCAATGAGGAAAAAGGAGAGGCCGGACTTGCAGCGTGTTGAGCATCACAAATTGAACCTATGCCTGGCCACGCAGACGCTCGGTGAGGAAGGCGAGCAGTGTGTTGAGCATCACAAATGGAACCTATGCCTGGCCACGCAGACGCTCGGTGAGGAAGGCGAGCAGTGTGTTGAGCATCACAAATTGAACCTATGCCTGGCCACGCAGACGCTCGGTGAGGAAGGCGAGCAGTGTGTTGAGCATCACAAATTGAATCTATGCCTGGCCACGCAGACGCTCGGTGAGGAAGGCGAGCAGTGTGTTGAGCATCACAAATTGAACCTATGCCTGGCCACGCAGACGCTCGGTGAGGAAGGCGAGCAGTGTGTTGAGCATCACAAATTTAACCTATGCCTGGCCACGCAGACGCTCGGTGAGGAAGGCGAGCAGTGTGTTGAGCATCACAAATTTAACCTATGCCTGGCCACGCAGACGCTCGGTGAGGAAGGCGAGCAGTGTGTTGAGCATCACAAATTGAACCTATGCCTGGCCACGCAGACGCTCGGTGAGGAAGGAGAGCAGTGTGGGTGCAATTAATGAATAACATGTACAGTTGAAGTCGGAAATTTACATACAGTATGGCAAAAAAGTATTTAGTCAGCCACCAGTTGTGCAAGTTCTCCCACTTAAAAAGATGAGAGAGGCCTGTAATTTTCATCATAGGTACACTTCAACTATGACAGACAAAATGAGAAAAAAAATCCAGAAAATCACATTGTAGGATTTTTTATGAATTTATTTGCAAAAAGAAAGCCGAATGAGAGAGCAGCAGTGTGATTCCCATCAATGCGCTATGCAGATTTCAATCATAAGTGATATCCGTATCGCCATAGACGACACCACTACTGTCATCCTTACCGCCACGCGTTTATTAAAGTTGGATCATCTTTGGATGCCGACAACAATCGCACCATTGGAAGACATAGCTTGGACTGTAGCCTACAAAAGCCTATTCCTGCTCTTTTCCCGCGATCCATCAAACACATATGGTTTGATTACAGTTACTGTTTCTTTGTTATCCCTGTATTCCGTTACTCCCCAACCCTACCGACCGCATACTTAGGTTCTTCGGCAGGGCATGGAAACCATAGAACGTTGGCCGTGGTGGCACGGTCAATCCATATAGGGCCTGTGATCTTTGGAACGCGTTGGGGGCGATGAAACAACAAGAGACCCATTCAACAAGAGCCCCATTCAATGAAGGGAAGCGAAGTGGGTGGAGGGGCGATTTGCACGTGGAGCTTGTCAAAAGGGGGCAGGATTTGTTGACCTAATTGAAATCCAAACACAATCTTAATTTATTTGGTGTGATGCACTGAGGTTCCAAACTTAGTTTCAGAGGAGACTGACATTATGACCAAAATGATCCTATTTACACTTTGTAGTCAATTTTGACACTAGAATAAATGTTTTTGACTCATATCGATGCCACAGGCTGTTTTCAAAGGGATTAGTTGCATTTTAGGGGCAGTCACTCTAATTTGTCAGTGAACACATGTGAATGCACATGTGAGTGTGACATGGAACAGCACGCTTGTCAGTCAGTAGGGTCTCATACTCTTTTATTTGTGTCATTCTTTAACATATTGTTTTTATACCCCAAATGAACATTTTATTTTCAGATTTCATGACATTGTTAAAGACCAGTATGTTCCAGCCAACTTTGATTTACACATTGTGATTAATGCAGCAAACGAGGCTGAGCGAAAAACAAACACAAAGGTTTAATTGAATTCATTCTAGAGTGTGGTGTTTATGGGGTGTCACCCACTCCCTAACATCCTTAACACTAAACAGTGCCTGGTGGATGGATAATGGGAGAGTGGATGGCTTTAGCAGACAGAGTGCCAGAACAGGGAAACATGGCCATTTGTGGAACCTACAAAATGAGCACCCGTTTTTCTATATTTCACCTAGCCTGGAAATCATACCTGAATTCAGCTCCGTTTCAAATTGGTTTCAAAACAATAGTGAACCATAACATAATTCAGTCTGGATTACGAGGGAGTATTAAAACTATTCTGGCATATTCTCTGAGTAAACAGTATTTTATAGTAGGCTACAGAACCATGTTGTTGGTTATCATTGAGAACAAAATTAGACTTAGTTTTCAACATCTGCCTCTCAGACACATACAATGCTGGTTGGTTGCGATGTCTTACTTGTACTGTAACTCCCCTCACTTCGCCTAAGTGCTCCTCTCCCACCTCAGCTTTGACTCAGGTAGCCAGGGGAATGATTTAAGTGTCTGACTGCTTTAAAACAGGTTTGGGTTTCCTGAAAGTATCCTTCGTAACAGTTACCTGGAGACATGACTGAGCTCTTGCTTTTGAGTGTTCGGAGAGGTTCAGCACATTGCAGGGTGATTGTGACTAGCAGCTCACCTTAGCGCTGTCTATGATTTAAGTGTCTGACTGCTTTAAAACTGGTTTGGCTTCCCTGTAGACAAGCTACCTGAGCTGTTGCTCCTGGCTGTTTCGGAGACTTTCATCACTGCAGCGGGAAAAGAAAAGGAAATAAAGAAGAGACTTGATGAGTAAGGAGGATTAATGAAATATATCTCTCGTGGTTCCCCCAGGCAAGTGTGTCTCACAGATATTAGATAAAGTTAGACAAAGACCCTTCTCATAGTCTCAGTGAAGAACCAAAGGAGCCCATAACAACTAGGCATTTATAAGAGAGCTCTATGAGGGGAATGAGCGTGTGAATCATCTAGCGTCCCAAATGGCACCCTATTCCCTTTTTAGAGCACGCCTGGGCTCTGGTCAAAAGTAGTGCACCAAATAGGGAATAGGGTGCCATTTGGGACGCAGAAGGAATGTTGTGCTCCAGACTTCACCTCCCCTTTTATGACCTCCTAGGGGTCAACATGTTCCTAAATCATGTTCCTACACCAAAGAGTTCCTTACAGTTCATGACTAGAGATATAGTTACTGGGGTCACGTGTGGTGCAGCATTCTCAGTACGGATCCTCTTAAACACTGAAGGATCTGAAGGGGTTTCGGGTTCCGTGATGACTATGCGTTTGTCCATAGAAACAGAATGTGTATGTGTGAAGTGGATGGATAGACTAAAGAAGATGGCACTGAATACTGGTGGGTGTAGAGAACTCCTTTCAAAAAAAGTTCTCGAAACCTCGGCGCTTGGAACTTGTGGTGCATGGACCAAAATGAAACCATTAGATGTAGTGGAGATAGAATAAACTCCTGAAATGCTTAACATGTGAGCATGGTCTGTTCTGCTAATGTGAATATGGTTTACGATATAATACTACAGTACTTACTATAGAATTCTATAGTAAACTGTAGTATACTGTATAATACTATACTACACACTTTCGTATCCCTCGATAATGTGTAGTACTTACGATGGAATGTTGTAGTATACTATAGTACTAAATACTATGGTATTATCTGCAAAAGAAAACACTGTAGTAAATATTACAGTAATGTCCACAAAACAATACAGTCTGCAAAAATACGACACTTTTTTAACTGGTATATACTACAATATTTTGCATATAACCTGACCATTCCCATTCCCCTACCCCATATCCCAATTTGCGCCACCCGTGTTACCTACAGGTTATAGAAAAGAGCAGAAGGTCTGAACTATCCGTTCAGACCCCAGTCCTACCTACCTACAGGTTATGGAAAATGTGCTCTTTAAAATATTTCTCTAGTAGGTTTTCTGAAGGAGAAAGCCTCCACTTCTATGTCAAAGATAGTATAAAAAAAACACTATATTAAATACGGCAGTAATGTCCACAAAAACACTACAGTAAATACTACAGTATACTACAGTCCGCAAAAACACTACAGTAAATACTACAGTATACTACAGTCCGCAAAAACACTATATTAAATACGGCAGTAATGTCCACAAAAACACTACAGTAAATACTACAGTATACTACAGTCCGCAAAAACACTACAGTAAATACTACAGTATACTACAGTCCGCAAAAACACTACAGTAAATACTACAGTATACTACAGTCCGCAAAAACACTACAGTAAATACTACAGTATACTACAGTCCGCAAAAACACTACAGTAAATACTACAGTATACTACAGTCCGCAAAAACACTACAGTAAATACTACAGTATACTACAGTCCGCAAAAACACTACAGTAAATACTACAGTATACTACAGTCCGCAAAAACACTACAGTAAATACTACAGTATACTACAGTCCGCAAAAACACTACAGTAAATACTACAGTATACTACAGTCCGCAAAAACACTACAGTAAATACTACAGTATACTACAGTGAATACTACAGTAAAGTCAGAAAAAACACTACAGAGAATACTATAGTATTTATACCATAGTATACTATGGTATTTTTTTATGTGGGAGATGGCACTGAAGAGTGATTGGTGAAGAAAAAATCCTTTCAGAACATATGCGTGGACTATGTTGATACAGTGTATATAATAGATATTGAAAAACTGCTGAAATATGTCAAATGTGAGCGTGGTTTATAATGTGCATATGATAGCAGGATTGTGGAGCTGATCTCCCCACCCCCCACCATTTGAACCAGCTGTGGCGATGACTGCTGTGGAGTAATGCTGTGGAAGCAGGTAAGAATTATGATGACGGATCAATGCCAGATCTCAGGTGTAATTATCCTTCCCTACCCTCTACCCTGAGCTGAACGACTGCACATCATGGGAGAGGGAGAGGAAAAGGGAAGGAGAGAGGGTGAAGAGAGAAAGGAAAAGAAGAGCGAGGCCGGTGTTTGGGAGAGAGAGAAGACTGGGTGTGTGAGAGAGAGAGATAAAGAGAGGGATTAGAAAGAAAGAGAAAGAGAGATGTTGGAGACGAGACTGAGAGTCATTTTAAATCAGGAGACCTTGTCATGACAGTTTCCAAGTAAAAATAGTCATGTTTAAGCTTCAGAAATAACCCAGTCTCCCTGGGGGCAGAGCAGAAAAAAGCAGAAATTCACAGGGTCTATTTTTAAGAGGAACTGATATGACTGTAGATTATGACCCAAATGGCACCCTATTCCCTACATGGCACCCTATGGACACCGGTCAAAAGTAGTGCACTATATAGGGAGTAGGGTGCCATTTGGGATGTAACCAGTGACTGAGGTAAAGGCTAGAGCTGCTTCAGGCCTATTATATTTAGGTCCTGTGATCTGCTGAGCTGTTTATATAGAAACGGTCTACCTGCCTCTTAACCTGTCTAGCTACAGAGTGGTTTTCTATGTTTAGCTGTAACTTCTTGTGGGGCAAATGTTTTTATTTATTTAACTACCATAACCATTACCTAGCTTTGCCAGAATGGAAAAGTGGCCTAGTTAAATCCCTAGAAAGCAACACGACTGGAAATGTCAATCAATCTGAGAACGATATGGTGTGTCATAGAATATTGGCCAATCACACAATATAACTAAACATACTGTATGTAAGGCTATGTGATATGAGGAAGGATACTCAAATGCAACCCGATCTAAGAGACACCGCCCCAGCCCTCCCCCACCACCACACACACACACACACACACACTCTTGCCCCCAGTAGCAGCTCACTCACAGATGAAATAAACACATGAGGTGCATGCTGTTAAAATGTTCCAGTGTTGGTCTCACTGTATTATACCAGACAAGAATTTGGCAAGCAAGTCCCAACAGTTTTTTCCTTTTAAGGAAAAGTTGCAGCACGAACGTTTGCTAATCCTCTCAAGCTACGGTATATTGCAACACAAAGCAAAAACAAACCTGTTTAAAGTACACTTGGATAAAGAAAGTTGTCTGTGTGTGTATTTGTTGTTTGCCTCGGGCCCAAGACACATCAATCACAACAGAAAGCAATATCTCCCAACCTCCCAAATTCAAACAAATTAATGTCAAAGGTTATTTCAGTATGTTGGTGTGGTGAGGGCTTAATCACTTTTAAATTGGTTTTTAATGTTGTGGAGAGAAGAGAGGGAATCTTCAGAGGAGATAAGAGAGAGAGAGAGAGAGAGATGGTAAAGAGAACCCATTAAGCTCTGCTCCCAACACCTGCTCTATCATCTCAGACTGAGAGAGGGAGGAGAAGAGTGGAGGAGGGGAGGAGAGGGAACAGGGGAGGAAACCAGACCTGGCTGCAGCTGACCAAACATTTCCCTGACTTACCCTGGATCCTGCAGAGAGACGGTCAGCCGCGTGGGTTAGAACAGTGACTACACAGCAGGAAGCATGGGGCAGGCCCGAGCTAATGAGTAGCTTCATTGGCTCAGTGGGTTAGTAAGAGAATGGTGCAGGGGTGCCCCTTTGCCCCTCCAACCAGGCATCTTCCAACTAATCAACACGTCTGGCAAGGGCACCAACACCCTTCGCCCCTCTTCGCCTCCTCAGACACATACTGGGCTGCCCCCCTCGCCCTCGCCCAGGCCTCATCCGAACCACCAAGGGGAGAAAAACAGCAACAGGTAAAGCATCAAACGCTATTGCCACAGCATGTCTCAGAACAACATCTTCTGTACCAGGTGTTGGTGCTGAGCTGACCCTGTGCTGATGATCAAATGGTTCATGAGCTTCGCCTCAGCACAGTTGTCTCACTCGATCGTCACCTGACCACCTCTGGAGGATCTGAGGCGAAGATACATGAGCAAATAGGGAGAGAAATAGAGATTAGGGAGAGAAAATATTTGCTTTTACAGTACATACACTGGTAACACTTTAAATACATGTACAATATAATGCATTACATGAGACAGTCATAATGGGTTATAAGACCTGCGATAATTATCTTTCACCAGTCTCTTTTTGGACAGATCAGCAGATCATTTCTTTGGCCAAGTTAACTTAGACTGACAGGTGAATGAAGACTGAAGACTTGAAGAAGTATTAAACAGGATTAGACAGGTGCATGATGGTTGACGATCCTGACATGAAGAACGACTGATGAAAGACTTTTGATCATTTGTGCGTGTTATGATGTTACACGTCTTCCCCTTGGGCTTTATACACTCGGTGGGAGCGTGTTAGCAGGTAGCCTAGCGGCTAGGAGCGTTGCTGGTTCGAATCTCCGCGCCGGCAAGGTGGAGAAATCTGCCATTCTGCCCTTGAGCAAGGCAGTTAACCAACAACAACTGCTCCCTCAGTGCAGTGGACGATGAAGACGTCCCCCCGCACCTGTCTGATTCAGAGGTGTTGGGTTAAATGTGGAAGACACATTTCGGTTGAATGCATTCAGTTGTGCAACGGACTCGATATTCCCTTGTGTTAGCTAACCCAAATGGCACCATATTCCCTTTATGTTGCACTGTTTTTGATCAGGGCCTGTGTACTATATAGGAAATAGGGTGCTATTTGGGAAGCAACCTCAGTCTCTCACAAATCAGCTTACCTACAGTACATTAGGATTAAGAAATACCTGTTTATTCTCTTACCAAACATATGCTGCTACTCAGGCAGACAGAGTGGCTCTCAAGAAGTGTGTGTGTGTGTGTGTGTGTGTGTGTGTGTGTGTGTGTGTGTGTGTGTGTGTGTGTGTGTGTGTGTGTGTGTGTGTGTGTGTGTGTGTGTGTGTGTGTGTGGTAGGTGGGGGTTGTTCTTTTTGTATCTGCAACTTAAATCATTTCAATAATTCAGGGTACTGCGAAATCGCTCAAAAGGTAGAACAGGGAATAATGGACTGAGAAACAGTGTATTCGTCAATAGGAAGAGGAGAGTAAGATAGAGAGGGAGATAGAGAGGGAGAGAGTGATTCAGAGAGAGAGAGCGATAGATAAAATAGAGGAAAGAAAATCGAGGGGGAGAGAAGGAGGGAGGTAGGGAGAGAGACAGAGAGAGACAGAAACACATAGACACAGAGAGAGATACACAGAAAGAACGTGAGGGGGAGAGAGACAGACACAGACAAACAGAGAGAGAGATAGAGAGAGGATACCCTAAAGACACAGTGTCACACAGTTTCCCCTTCACAAAGCCAAGCCACTGAGACCTTCAGCCCTAGTACACACAAACATCAATTTAGCTCCTGTGTCTCACTTCCAAACATACCCCGATGACTCACACGTCATTGTTTTTTAGCAGCTTCTCATGTCAAACACTTTTTCTTTATACAAACCGTTTTTGCTCCTCAATAAATGGAAAACAGGATCGGACCACAAAACGCTGAGGAGACCAGACTGAGACGATGATCCTATCCGCCCACAGAGGAAGACTGGGGTTTTCTGAAATGGTACCCTATTCCCTATTCAGGGCTATGGGCCTTAAAAGTAGTGCACTATAAACTAAATATGGTGGCATTTGAGATACAACCATAGCTATCTTCCCCAATTCTCGTGTTTAAACGTTTTAAATCTTACAACATTCAGAGTTGGCAACCAGTTCTGCTAGAAACAACATCACATAAAAGCTACAAGAACAGCCGTTATATTAAGAAAAGAATGTTGAGGGATGGACCTTATTATTTGTAATTTTCCTTTCCCTAAAAAATGCTGTGTACAGCACAACTGAAGATAATCTAAACTCATTATCTTTCTGAATGGACTGGAGCACATTTGATTATTCGCTTTGTGTGTGAATACGGTGAGAGAAAGGGCTGAGAGAGGACAATAGAAATGCAAACGCTGCAACTACGAGAGGAGATGAGAGACAGTCGTTTGCCTTTAAAAAAAAATATCGACTAACTTCTTGCAGCCCAGAGTACTTATTTGAGCATTCATGGAACTGTGAATATTCCTGATCTTTTTAGAAATGTTCAATGCAACATTTTAAGGTGTCTTTGAGACTTGACCAATGATTCTGTTATGATTGTTGTTGTTCTTGTTGTCTCCATTCCAATTTCTAAATAGAGACCCATCATTTTTCATTTACCAAGGAAATTACACTCCTAAACAGACACTTTCTAGTTTACCCAGGAGAATAAATATAATGTATTAGTGCTTTTTAAATAAAAAAAATGTAGATGCTAGAGGGTACATTTGTGATTTTTGTGTCTCTCTCTAATGCCCTGTAGATCTGACCTGGTCAGACAACCATACACTCTCTCTCTTCCTATCTCAGTGGAGAAGGTTAAGGAAACCCTATCTGCATCTGAAATGACACCCTATTTCAAAAAGGGGTTGTTCCACCAATTCGGTGCCTTTTGAGAAGTGTAAACTTGGTAAAAAAACAAATTTCTGTCATAAAGAGCACTTGTTCAAATTCATTAAAAAAACAGGGGGTTAAAGGTTAAATGGCAAAAAATACTATAGTCTGTGCCTAGTAAGTGCGAAATAAAGTGACTGAGTTGACCGTCACATGATTTCATCTTAAATCAGCCCCAAAATCCCCTCGTGACATGGGGAATGGAAGCTTGTTGTGTGCAACAAGGAGTGGCAATTTAATAAAATTTTAAAAAATTGCTAAAATGTTTCTAGCCTGAGTATTTATATATTTTATTTCACCTTTATTTAACTAGGCAAGTCAGTTAAGAACAAATTCTTGTTTACAATGACGGCCTACCCCGGCCAAACCCTAACGGACAATGCTGGGCCAATTGTGCGCTGCAGTATGGGATTCCCAATCACGGCCAGTTGTAATACAGCCTGGAATCAAACCAGGGTCTGTAGTGATGCCTCTAGCACTGAGATGCAGTGCCTTAGACCGCTGTGCCACTCGGGAGCCCCGATGTCTTAGATGTAAAGTCCCATGTTTTTGGGGACCTGCGTGGTTCTGCAACTGATTCCGACCGACATTTTGGCTTATAAATCTATGTGGACACCATAAATCTAATAACACACATGCCTGGAATGACATGACTAATAACACACATGCCTGGAATTCTTACATCTTAACGTGGCAGGAGAGCATGGTTTTGTCACTGTAGCACATTCAGGGATCGATTTATAACCAGTAATCTAAAAATAATTAATAGATTTTAAACTAAAAATACTTTCTGTTTGTCATAGACAGAGTTGATTTGAGTTTATTTTATTTTTCAGGGAAAGTGCACATTAATCAATGTGCACTTGCCGGTTTTAGCCAGCCTGATAATTTTCAACCGCAGTCCCTGGGCAGCTTATTGCCAGCAGCATACCACCCTGCATACCACTGCTGGCTTGCTTCTGAAGCTAAGCAGGATTGGTCCTGGTCAGTTCCTGGATGTGTTGCAGGGCCAGTACGAGGCACTCTTTCCTCTGGTCTAGAAAATAATATCCCAATGCCCCAGGGCAGTGATTGGGGACACTGCCCTGTGTAGGGTGCCGTCTTTCAGATGGGATGTTAAACGGGTGTCCTGACTCTCTGAGGTCATTAAAGATCCCATGGCACTTATTGTAAGAGTAGGGGTGTTAACCCTGGTGTCCTGGCTAAATTCCCAATCTTGCCCTCATACCATCATGGTCACCTAATAATCCCCAGTTTACAATTGGCTCATCATTCAGAAAATATACACGTTTTCTCTAACACTAAATGTACAAATATGTATTTTACAGTTATAAGGAAGGTGAAATCTTATAGGTAGTCGTTTATTTATTATGCTATATTTAGAAAAAATGTAAGTCATTTCAAGCCTTATTCAGTTTTGTTGAATAAGATATACATCATGTAAAACATGTCATATTTTCCTCATATGTGTACTGTGTATTGCACTTGTGTCCTCAAAAGTAACTACACCTCAACAATTTATAACATTTTTTACTAGAAAGGTGAGATTTGAACCTCTCTTGGACTATGCAGCATTACTAGTTATTGTTTATGGTCCTCTCATGATAATGACTTTTGGGGATGACGTAGATTACATTTAGTTACATTTAAGAGGTGTTAACACGGTTGACGTGTTGTGCTCGACCCAAATAGTTTCCCACCACAAAACAACAGAAAATGGCCAAAAACAGTAGAACCAGCTCACCTGCTTTTACACTATGATTTGACTATTAGATGTTCAATGTTTCTTTGGCAACAAATATTTAAAAAGGAATAGATTCACCATATTAAAACAATTGTTCAGTTCATGCAACAGGGTTCACCTTAAAATGAGGGACAGACATAAATGAATCACTAAAAGTCACAAACTGTTTAAATATACATTTTTCAAATGTATCATCTTATCACAGCACTGGCAGACCATGGTTGGACAACTCCCTGACCAAAATGGCTGACCTTTATCCCCTCAGAAGATGGTTCAAGTCCATTCTAGTATTCTTACTCCTAATTCGTTGGAAGTGTACTACTTTTGGCCAGGCCTTGTGCTTGATTTCCCAGCCCTGGGTGGTCCAGTCAGAGGTATCAGGAGGAGATATCCCCACATCCCTGCTCAGTATTCAGTGTTCATCACTGTCTGTCAGATATTGACTGAGTCCCAAATAGCACCCTATTTCTTATGTAGGGCCCTTAGGGTTCTGGTCAAAAGTAGTGTATAGGTTGCCATTCGGCATACCGACATTGAAACTGCCCAGAGGAAAGGAAACGATGGACTTTCTGACCCCAACGTTAGGCAGGAGGACATGAGTGTTGCCAACAGAATAGATTTGTGCTTCTTGTCTGCATCCTAAATGACACCCTATTCCTTACATAGTGCACTACTTTTGACCAGATCCCTATAGGCCCTGGTAGTGCATTATAGTCAATAGGGGGCATTTTAGGATGCGTCCCTTTAATGAGCACCTGTCTGGAGGAAAGACAAGAAATTCCTGTCTGTCTGGGTGGTTGAAAGAAGCGAGGGATTGCACCAGAGATCTCTGATTGCTTGTCACTTGGGGCCACAGGTGCTGCTCATTGGGGCTGACTGAGTCTGTCTTGTCCTGCCTGCTTTTCAATGAGCGTGCTCAGTGTTGCGTTTCAGAGTTTCAGCCAAATTCAAAAGCAAGAGTTGGTACAGTAGACTCTGTATATTAATGGGTTGCATTCCAAATTGTACCCTATTCCATTCATAGCGCACTCCTTTTGACCAGAAGCCCACATTCCAAATGGTACACTATTCCCTTCAAAGTGCACTACTTTTGACCAGAAGCCCTGGCCAAAAGTACTGCATTATAATAGGGTGCAGATTGGGACACAGTCTTAGTCCCCCCCCCCCGGGGGAAGATTCTCTTCAGAAAACCCTTCCTCTGCCCTGAACCCTCTCTCTGCCTTGAACCAACTGGACATTGGCTGACATAATAGTGAACAGTATGGGGTAGCCTGAAAATGGGAAGGGCCAAATGTGACTTGGAATGGGGAAAAAGGGAAAACAAGCATTTCATTGTTTTACTGTCTGCACCATAACGGGTTCCAAAAGCACCGATTTACTTGACTTGTTCCTTTCAGCTACTAGTGTGGAAAAGAGCCTCAATAGCACACAAAACTAAGTAAAACAAAAGAGAGAAATAGTAACAAGATTTTAAAAAGTAATAGATCAAATACATGAAATGCCTCCTGGGTACATTTGAACATAGACAACATTAGTTCTCTCTGGGATTGAGCTGTCCAGGAACAGGCCCAGGCATAATGGACTATCAACAGTACACACTATAAGCACTTTAAACTCACTTGGAGACAGACGGGGGAAATTAGGTGAGACGTCAATAGAATATGCTGTTTTGTTCTGCAGAAGATAGGGTCCCAACTGCTATTCCAAGACACCTGTGAAGATTGAGTGTTACAGAAATAGAGTATGGAAATAGAAACACACTGTGATGGTAAATAAACGAATGAATAAATCATATTAGTAAAGTGCACTAGGGACTGTCTGTCCATAGAAGTAGAATTACAAAAAGGGAGAAGGCATTGTAGACCATGGAAAGTTGAATGGGAATGTCTGTTAGAATTATATTTCTATGGGTAATTCCTCTTGGTAAGGCACTCAGTGTACTCAGTACATCTGAGTCTGTCTGCTGCTGTATAATCTGCTGGCCTCGTGCTGTCTGCAAGGTCACAGCTAGAGGCACACACACGTTGTCACGGAAACGGAAGGTGAATCAGAGGGGGAGGACAGGAGCAGAGAGGAGCCCTGCTAACAATTCTAGGGAGAGAGAGAGAGAGAGAGAGAGAGAGAGAGAGAGAGAGAGAGAGAGAGAGAGAGAGAGAGAGAGAGAGAGAGAGAGAGAGAGAGAGAGAGAGAGAGAGAGAGAGAGAGAGAGAGAGATTACGTTTTTGTAATTGTTACCCGCAATGTTCCCATAATGTTGCGGAGTGTCCAGTTTTTAGTTAGGGGAACGTTCTATCTATGTTAGCAAATCCCTTCTGAGAACCTTTTTAGCATGTTTTGGTGTTAAAGGAGAATATTCCATCAAAGTCCCACCAAACATACACAGCACATGGTTGTCATGTTCTCAGAGTATAAGATATTCATGTTACTAACGAGCTCTTTCCCAACAATGCAGGTCAAAAATAAGAAAATTAACAAACAGATCAAAAGAAAATAGTAACACAATAGAATAACACAAAATAAAAGCAACGAGGCTTTATACAGGTACCGGTAACGAGTCAGTGTACTGTGGTACGAGGTAGTTAGGTTGATTGATTGAGGTAATACTGTATGTACATGTAAGTTTGGTTAGTTGATTGATTGAAATACTATGTACATGTAGATAGCGGGTGACAAGCCGAAAGTCAGGGTAGCCATTTCATTAACTGTTCAGCAGTCTTATGGCTATGTGGTAGAAGCTGTTCAGGAGCCTTTTGGTCCCGGACACTCTTGTACCGCTAGCTGTGCGGTAGCAGAGAGAAAAGGGCCTTCCTCTGACACCGCTTGGTATAGAGATCCTGGATGACAGGGAGCTTGGCCCCAGTGATGTACTGGTTAGTACACACTACCCTCTGTAGCGCCTTGCGGTTGGATGCTGAGGAGTTGCTATACCAAGCGGTGATGCAGCCATTGAAGATGCTCTCAATGGAGCAGCTGTAAAACTTTTTGAGGATCCACTACAGCCCCATCGATGTGAATGGGGGTGTGCTCGGCCCTCCGTTTCCTGTCTCATTGTTGTCGGTGATCAGGCCTACCGCCGTTGTGTTGTCAGCAAACTTATTGATGGTGTTGGAGGTGTGTGCTGCCACGAAGTCGTGGGTGAACAGGGAGCACAGGAGGGGGCTAAGTACGGCCCTGAGGGGCCCCTGTGTTAAGGGTCAGCGTGTGGATGTGTTATTGCCTACCCTCGGAACCTGGGGGCGGCCCGTCAGAAAGTCCAGGATGCAATTACAGAGGGAGGTGTTTAGTCCCAGGGCCCTTAGTTTAGGGATGAGCTTGGAGGGCACTATGGTGTTGAACGCTGAGCTGTAGTCAATGAAAAGCATTCTCACGTAGGTGTTCCTTTTGTCGATGTGGGAAAGGGCAGTGTGGAGTGCAATAGAGATTGCATCATCTGTGGGTTTGTTAGGGCGGTATACGAATTGGAGTGGGTCCAGGGTGTCTGGGGGGATGGTGTCGATATGAGCCATGACCAGCCTTTCAAAGCATTTAATGGATACGGATGTGAGTGCTACGGATAGTAATTTAGACAGGTTACCTTGGCATTTTTGGGCACAAGGACTATGATGGTCTGCTTGAAACATGTGGGTATTACATACTGGGTCAGAGAGAGGTGGAAAATGTCAGTGAATACACTTGATAGCTGGTCAGCGCATGCTCTGAGTACACGTGCTGGTAATCCGTCTGACCCTGTGGCCTTGTGAATGTTAACCTGTTTAAAGATCTTACTCACATCGGCTACGGAGAGCCTGATCACTAAGTCATCCTGAACAGCTCTCATGCATAGTTCAGTGTTGCTTGCCTTGAAGCCAGCATAGAAGGCATTTTGCTTGTCTGGTAGGCTTGTGTCACTGGGCAGCTTGCAGCTGGGTTTCCCTTTGTAAACTGTGATAGTGTGCAAGCCCTGCCACATCCGACGAGCATCAAGACCGGTGTAGTAGGATTCGATCTTAGTCCTGTGTTGACACTTTGCCTGTTTGATAGTTTGATTTCTTATCAGCGCCCGGATTTGTGTCCCGCTCCTTGAAAGCAGCTGCTCTTGCCTTTAGCTCAGTGCGGATGTTGCCTGTAATCCATGAACATTCTTATGTGTCCAGTTTTCTGACGGTTAGGAGAATATTCCGTCATCGTCCTACCAAACAGACACAGAACATGGATGCCATGTTCTCAGAATGTACGATATTAATGAACATTTCTGTGTATCACTTGTCAGGATGTCGCGTGATGTTCCCAAAGAAACGTTCTCCCCCAAAACTTTTTTTAGTTACACTTCTCACCTTGTTACTGTTGTCAAGGCCATCAAGGCCCTGATTGGTGAACCACTGATTCATTCACAGATCTTTTTGTCTGTTGGAAAGGTTAGGGATACTCACACCCAATGCTTTTAATGTAGTGTTTTCAATGTACATATTTTGACATAAATTACATAAATTATTAATTATGTTAATTTAAACAATAATTATTCAACAGGTCCTCACCTGGGATTTGAACTCAAATTTAGGTCTTCCTGCTATATCACCATGGCTGTATCAATTATCCGTTCATTTGACTATTCTCTCATTATTGATTTGATTGACTTATTTCAACAATTTAAGGGCTTTCTGTATTGTTATCTAATGTTGGTGGTGCATATTAACCTGTTTTAAGGCCCACCATCAGTGCCCAACTTCACTAATGCTCTTGTGACTGAATGGAAGCAAGTCCCTGCAGCATTGTTCCAACATCTAGTGGAAAGCCTTCCCAGGAGAGTGGAGGCTGTTATAGCAGCAAAAGAGGACCAACTCCATATTAATGCCCATGATTTTGGAATGCGACATTCGACGAGCAGGTGTACACATACTTTTGGTAATGTAGTGTATATTGCTAAGAATGTGACAGTAGATAAAGATGACTCCTCTAGCGGGTCTTGAATCCAGGCCACGAGCAGCAATAAGAAACGCCCTAATCACTGTCCCAATAAGAGATATCTCTAGGGCATGTGTTTACTGGGCCGGTATAGTTAGGGTTGGCAGGTAGCCTAGTGGTTAGAGTGTTAAGCCAGTAACCGAAAGGTTGCTAGATCAAATCCCCAAATCTGTAATTCTGCCCTTGAACAAGGCAGTTAACTCACTGTTCTTAAAACTGACTTGCCTAGTTAATAAAATAATTTGTTCTTAACTTAATCAATGATGAGAGAATAGTTTGTGAGTTCAAATCCCTGGATTTGTTGAATAATATTTACTGTATAAATGGACATGCACAATGTAATCATGTATGTTCAAAACACTAAGTTAAAAGCTTGGTTTGTGTGTGTTACACTACCTTGCCAACAGACAAAGCGCTATGAATGGATCAGTGGTTTGGCAACAGTAACAAAGCGTGATTGAAACATGACATTTTTTTGGAGATCGTTTATTTGGGACCATCAGGCAACATCGGGCACATCCTGACAACTGAAATGTTCCCATGAAACGTGTCTCGAACATTAACATTCTGAGAACATGGCAACCACGTTCTGTGAAAGTTCTGACATTAAGGGGATGGTCTCTGTGAAACATTCCTTGCACATCACGGGAACATTCCTATGAAAACGTTAGTTAATGGCCTCATGAAACTCTCAAGGGAACGTTCTGTAAAGTTGTGGCAACGTTTGTTGTTAGCTGGGAGGAACCTGGGAGGACCTCTCCAAGCCACAGGACAATGGAAGATCACTTCCTGTTTCTGTTTATCATCCTTAGCAGTGCTGGGAATCCTCAACACAGTATAGCCACTGTAGAATAGCTGCTCTAAAAGTTTTAAAAGCTTATAAGAGGATCAGGATCAGAGTTTACAGAGTTTATAGAGAAACCCTTTGTTTGCAAGTAGGCGTATGATACATGGAAACGTTCAGTGTATATCTATCTCTCAACTTACAACTCCCAGAGCCTTCCTTAATTGCCCTTGTAGATCTGCTTATGCCTGGGAGAGGGAGAGTTGGGGGCATGGGCACGTTCCCCTGACTGTTTACACGGCATTATTACATCTCTGACTCAGATCTGGGTCGGCTGAGCAATTACCTCTTCCTTTCCCATAGAGAGAGGGAGAGCGAGAGAGAGAGTGAGAGAACACATTGGGTTCTATCCGATAATCTTCATCAGCTAACGGCAGGTAGCCTAGTATAACCTAGGGTAGCAGGTAGGACCAGTAATCAAAAGGTCGCTGGTTCAAATCCCCAAGCTGACTAGGTGAGAAATGTGCTGTCGGACAAGGTATATCACTAGTTGCTCTGGATAAATGTTTAACATCACTTTTGGTGAACGGAGAAGAGGTAACTAATTTCGGTCTTTTAGGCGAGCTCTATAAAGAGAGTAGGGTGCCATTTGAGACCCAGCCAGCACTTATTGACGCTAGAACCATAGATCTAATTCCATGGGTAAATCATTACTACCATTTGGATTCTAAATTCCAGAACATTGAGAGGGGTTGGCTTTGTTCTGTTTATGATCTTGGATGCGTGAATCAGGATTTTTATGCACAGAGAGTTGTGTGTTTGCTCAACAGCCACCCTGTCCTACAGTGATTTACAACAATCCCAATCTGCACATTCTTTACACAGGATATGAATTTGGTTTATCGGAACAATTCTTGAGTCTCATCTCAACAATCTGATATCCTGTCAGCATTTGACTTCCTTATTTGTCCGTAGAGGTTGAAGTAGCATAAACCTGGTGTTGGGTTTTCCACAGAGGATGAAGTAGCATGAACCTGGTGTTGGGTTTCCACAGAGTATGAAGTAGCATGAACCTGGGGTTGGGTTTTCCACAGAGGATGAAGTAGCATGAACCTGGTGTTGGGTTTCCACAGAGGATGAAGTAGCATGAACCTGGTGTTGGGTTTCCACATAGTATGAAGTAGCATGAACCTGGGGTTGGGTTTCCAACAAGGATGAAGTATCATGAACCTGGGGTTGGGTTTTCCAACAAGGATGAAGTAGAATAAACCTGGTGTTGGGTTTTCCACAAAGTATGAAGTAGCATGAACCTGGTGTTGGGTTTTCCACATAGGATGAAGTAGCATAAACCTGGGGTTGGGCTTTCCACAGAGGATGAAGTAGCATAAACCTGGTGTTGGGTTTTCCACATAGGATGAAGTAGCATAAACCTGGTGTTGGGTTTTCCACAGAGGATGAAGTAGCATGAACCTGGTGTTGGGTTTTCCATAGAGTATGACGTAGCATAAACCTGGTGTTGGGTTTTCCACAGAGTATGAAGTAGCATGAACCTGGGGTTGGGTTTTCCACAGAGGATGAAGTAGCATGAACCTGGGGTTGGGTTTTCCACAAAGTATGAAGTAGCATGAACCTGGGGTTGGGTTTTCCATAGAGTATGAAGTAGAATAAAACTAATGTTGGGTTACAGCAACACTGAATTTCGAGTGCTTGGGACAATAACGTTCTATCTACGCAAACCCGTACGGTAGTCACTACCGTAAGTTGCTCTGGAGAAGGAAGTCTGCTAAATGACAAAAAAAAGTAAAAATGTCAAGCATAGTTCTGAGATATTGAGCATACATTTTTTCACATTCTTCTTTCATAAGGCCCTCACCTTAAAGGTACATAAAGTGCACATTATCAAAATCCTGAGACATTAGTAAATACGTTTTTTTTTGGTTGGGGTGCAGTCGCAGAACCTTACGGCTCTGAAATGTCAATCTGGGTTCTGTCATAAGGTTCTATCTGACACTTCTGAATTAGACATGTTCGGTTTTTAGGAAAACGGTAGCTATTTCAGTATATAAATGATAGAATAACAATATTTTATCCCGATAGAGTCAGAAAACATCACCAAATACATTAAGGAATGTATTATGATCATCAGACGATTTACTGTCATCACTGAACAACGACGTGACAACATCATTTACTTTAAGATTTCTGAAAATGTTGTTTTTTGCCTGCGTGCCATTATTACTGGCTAGACTAGCCTAGACCATACTTAAATGGAGATGGCAAAGATGTGTTCGGATTGTCCCATCTGTATTTGTTCAGGCTTGCAATTGGATAGCAGATATAAATGTATTGTTAAAAAAAAAAACTCTGTTAAACAAATCTTCACTTAAAGTGCATTCGGAAAGTGTTCAGGCCCCTTGACATTTTCCACATTTTGTTACGTTACAGCTTTATTCTAAAACAGATGAAATTACTTTTTCCCCTCATCAATCTACACACACTACCCCAAACGTTAAAGCGAAAACAGGGTTTTAGAATAAAAACCCCCGGAAATACCTCATTTACATAAGTATTCAGACCCTTTGCTATTAGACACGAAATTGAGCTCAGGTGCAACCTGTTACCACTGATCATCCTTGAGATGTTTCTACAACTTGACTGTTGTCCACCTATGGTAAATTAAATTGATTGGACATGATTTGGAAAGGCACACACCTGTCTATATAAGGCCCCACAGTTGACAGTGTATGTCAGAGCAAAACCAAGCCATGATGTCGAAGGAATTGTCTGAAGAGCCCCGAAACAGGTTTATATCAAGGCACAGATCTTGGGAAGGGTACCAAAATATGTCTGCGGCATTGAAGGTCCCCAAGAACACAGTGGCCTCCATCACTTTAAAATGAGAGAAATTTGGAACCACCAAAAGTCTTCCTTGCGCTGGCTGCTGGTCCAAACTGAGCCATCGGGGGAGAAGGGCCTTGGTCAGGGAGGTGACCAAGAACCTGATGGTCACTCTGACAGAGCTCCAGAGATCCTCTGTGGAGATGGGAGAGCCTTCCAGAAGGACAACCATCTCTGCAGCATTCCACCAATCAGGCCTTTATGGTAGAGTGGCCAGACGGAAGCCACTCCTCAGTAAAAGGCACATGACAGCCTGCTTGGAGTTTGCCAAAAGGCACCTAAAGACTCTCAGACCATGAGAAACAAGATTCCCTGGTCTGATGAAACCTAGATTGGTTTTCCATTGCAAAACTTTATGCTACGGCGTGCACCCACAAATGCAACCCTATTGCTGGGTTACAGAAGTTGGGCCTAAATAATGACACATTTTTATTACAGTGCTGACACTAAAGAACACACCTTCGATAATGGGAGTGTCAAAACAACCTGGCCTTTATCGTTTATTCTATTATTGATTTGATTTATTTAATCGGAAATATCTATTCCCTTTTGAAGGCACAATGGACAAAAGGAATTCAGAAATAGCGTTCCTATTCCATGATATTAATCAGATTAATGTCCAGTGGACATACCAAGCCCTATGATGTACAATTAGCGTTGACTCTCTCCTTATATGAACAATTGAATTTGGTTTTATGGTCCTGTGAAGGTTAAAGGTTAGGTCTTTCTAAACAAGCCCAACAATGCTTGTCGCTAATACATACATACTTTTAGATGGTCAGATCTATACATTTACTGTATAAACACACCAGTGGATTTCCAAACGACTTATATGGTCCCCTGAGAAAGTCTCTCTTGTCTTTGAGACGACGGTGAACGTTTGTTCACTGTCTGTTATTCTCTGTCAGCACCTTTAGAGTCTCCATTATAAAGCTGTTCAGAAAAGTGTTAAATAACACGACTCACAAGGTCCAGAACAGATGCAGCTCCGCTCAGCCATCCACAGACAGAACAACAACTACATTTTCATTGATAGTGATGCTGTTCATTGAAAGGTGTATATTATTTTACAATTCTAATATTATACAAACTCATCTTTGTTAGCTGTTAATTAGCCGTGTTAGTGTCGTACCTTGTGGAGCAGCTACATGCTCTTTTCCCCGGGGGCTGTGCTTCGGCCTCACTCTGAGAACCCCTGAATCATCCCATCTCCATATGGCTCTGCATGGGCCTCTGGAATACACACGATATGACCTTGGAATAACACAAAGTTATATACTGTACATAACAGTATGTACTAGACACCTATTTGGTGGTTATATGTAAGGAAGTTATCTAGATGTTTATAGTTGTGTTTATCTGGTTCTACCTGGGGCTTTGGAGTACACATATGTACTTAGAATAACAGGCAGGTAGTATTGTCAAATAAATACTATTTATATGTGTTACGACTTCTATGAATGGTGAGTGGAGGAGTCAAGCGCAGAGAGCAGGTAATTCCGTACGTGGATATTTTATTCCAAAGACAGTGGAGACACGGACATGCAAAACCCAAAGGCGCATGAAACAACCCGTCCAAAATACAAAGGACTAACACTGTCCGGAAAAATATAGATCACACTAATACACCAAAACCAAATAACAGAGAACAGGCCCGCACAAATACCCAGCGGGCCTACAAATAGCCTTAAATAGCCTACAAACAAAGCCTTAAAGCCTTAAATAGCCTACAAACAAACACTAACTCAAAACAGGTGTACCCAATTAAACCCAATAAACAGAAACAAACGGAAAGGGAATCGATGGCAGCTAATAGGCCGGCGACGACGACCGCCGAGCGCCGCCCGAACAGGAAGAGGCACCGTCTTCGGCGAGATTCGTGACAATATCAACTGTATGTAACAGGCTTTTGGTATTGTTTTCATATGGTATATGTTGTATACGCTGGTGTGTGTTTATATCAGAGAAATACAATATCTCAATGTTTTGTTTAATCTAACCTTTGTTGATACAGGTTAGTCTCAGTGAGAAGTCAATTACCTTTTTAAGATAGACCTATTCAAGACAGCAGCGGCAGCAGCAGTGAACAACTGTGGTTTATTAATATCCCACATGAACATCAGCCTTCATCAGCTATGGACAATCCCTCAATGCTCAGGTACCTAAATTGATTGACTCACAGTAGATTCTCACCAGCTCAGTCAATGAAGGAGGGCATGATACACATTTGTCAGTTTGGAAGAGGGGCACCTTTCAAAAAGCTGATCTGACATGCTGAGCATAGAACTCAATTATTTCAAGCCGTCTTCAGTTAAAAGTTATATTTCTCTGGCAAGCGTGAAACAGCAATCCTGACTTGTATCAAAACTTGGTTTAAAACTCGGGTGTGGGGAGGTACTCCACAAGGAAATAGATTTTACTTCAATGCGGAAGGTCTTTCAAAAAGGAAAGTTTTGTTGTAGAATATTTGAAGTGATCAATGTCTCTGCTTTCCGTTCTGACGTGGTCATCATGGTGAGAGTTCCGTTCTAGAGGGACAGCAGGTTCTCCATGAGCTCCTCCTATGTGATACTTCGTTTTGTTTCCGGGAATTTTTTGGGAAACTATTCGTGTGACTCAACCACTTGCATGAGAGAGAGAGAGAGAGAGAGAGAGAGAGAGAGAGAGAGAGAGAGAGAGAGAGAGAGAGAGAGAGAGAGAGAGAGAGAGAGAGAGAGAGAGAGAGAGACTCTCCAAACAGCTCACATGAAAGCATGCACGACAACAAGAGGAACGCAGCCAGTGTAGACTGGCGAAGCTGTGTCTGTGTAACCAGTGTCATTCTGTTGTCTTTTGTAAGAGCGGGATGAGAGGTATTGACTGCCAGACAACAACATTGGCGTCACCACTTGTCTGGGAGATAAAAGGAGGGTGAGCTGGGAGGGCGCCACGGTTGGGGCTGGGGGCATTTGACATTTGACCCCCTCTTTGTCTGAGGATAGGATCAGGGGGATCCCCCAGTCCTGTTGTATGACATCTCACTCTGTCATTCTTTCATCTCTCACCTTGCTGTTGTTTACTATCTCGTCTTTAGGCTACATCTCCTAAAGATATTATAGACATGAACAACAAGCAGAAGCACAGACCCTTGGGGATCCATTTACATGCTTTAGCATTAAACAATCACACAGAAGTGAAGTAAAAATAAAGAAAGTAGCTAATAAACTGAAATGAATTCCAATACCTCCCCTTTCATCCAAGTGAGATGAGCATAGAGAGATGACAGATGTTAATAAGAGAAGGAGACATTCCACATAATGATATTTCAGAAACTCTCATCTCTGTGGGGTTGACTGGAGATGGTAAAATTGCTGCAAAGTCAACATTTTCAATATCATTATAATGTATGAACACATACATTAGATTTTTGATCTCAGTTAAGCATAAAGTAGGGGTAAGGTCAAATCAAATCAAAATGTATTTGTCACATGTGCTGAATACCACAGGTGTAGACCTTACAGTCAAATGCTTACTTACAAGCCCTTAACCAACAATGCAGTTTTAAGAAAAATACATTAAAAAATAAGAAATAAAAGTAATAATTAATTAAAGAGCAGCAGTAAAATAACAATAGCGAGGCTATATACAGGGGGTACCAGTACAGAATCAATGTGCAGGGGGCACAGGTTATTAGAGGTAATTGAGGTAATATGTACTTTTAGGTAGAGTTATTAAAGTGACTATGCATAGATAATTAACAGAGAGTAGCAGCAGCATAAACGCTGCTGCTACAGGCAGTGATGCAACCAGTCCGGATGCTCTCGATGGTGCAGCTGAAGAAGCTTTTGAGGATCTGAGGAATCGTGCCAAATATATATATATATTTTTTTATTCTCCTGAGGGGGAATAGGTTTTGTCGTGCCCTCTTCACGACTGTCTTGGTGTGCTTGGACCATGTTAGTTTGTTGGTGACTTGGACACCAAGCTCTCAACCTGCTCCACTACAGTCCCGTCTATGAGAATTGGGGCGTGCTCGGTCCTCCTTATACTGTAGTCCACAATCATCTCCTTTGTCTTGATCACGTTGAGGGAGAGGTTGTTGTCCTGGCACCACACAGCCAGGTCTCCATGTTGAGGATAAGCGTGGCAGATGTGTTGTTACCTACCCTTACCACCTGGGGGCAGTTCGTCAGGAAGTCCAGGATCTAGTCACAGAGGGAGGTGTTTAGTCTTTAGCTTAGTTATGAGCTTTGAGGGCACTATGGTGTTGAACACTTAAATTAATAGCATTCTCATATAGGTGTTCCTTTTGTGCAGATGGGAAAGGGCAGTGTCAAGTGCAATAGAGATTGCATCATCTGTGGATCTTTTGGGGGCGGTATGCTAAATGGAGTGTGTCTAGGGTTTCTGGGATAATGGTGTTGATGTGAGCCATGACCAGCCTTTCAAAGCACTTCATGGCTACAGACGTGAGTGCTATGGGTTGGTAGTCATTTAGGCAGGTTACCTTAGTCCCTGTGCCCAAGAACACTATGGTGGTTTGCTTGAAACATGTTGGTATTACATACTCAGACAGGGAGAGATTGAACCTGTCAGTGAAGACACTTGCCAGTTGGTCAGCGCATGCTCAGAGTACACGTTCTGGTAATCTGTCTGGCCCTGCGGCCTTGTTGAACTGCCTCACATCGGCTACGGAGAGTGTGATCGTCCAGAACAGCTGATGCTCTCATGCATGTTTCAGAATTACCTGCCTCGAAGCGAGCATAGAAGTAATTTAGTTTGTCTGATAGGCTCGCGGCTGTGCTTTCCTTTGTAGTCTGTAATAGTTTGCAAGCCCTGCCACATCCGACGAGCGTCGGAGCCAGTGTAATACGATTTGATCTTAGTCCTGTATTGATGCTTTGCCTGTTTGATGGTTTGTCTGAGGGCATAGCGGGATTTACTATAAGCTTCTGGGTTAGATTCCCGCTCCTTGAAAGTGGCAGCTCTACCCTTTAGCTCAGTGCGGATGTTGCCTGTAATCCATGGCTTCTGGTTGGGGAATGTACGTACAGTCACTGTGGGGACGACGTCATCAATGCACATTGATGAAGCCAGTGACTGATGTGGTGTACTCCTCAATGCCATCGTAAGATTCCTGGAACATATTCCAGTCTGTGCTAGCAAAACAGTTCTGTAGGTTAGCATCTGCTTCATCTGACCACTTTTTTATTGACCGAGTCACTGGTGCTTCCTGCTTTAGTTTTTGCTTGTAAGCAGGAATCAGGAGGACAGAATTATGGTCAGATTTACCGAGTGGAGGGCGAGGGAGAGCTTTGTATGCATCTCTGTGTGTGGAGTAAAGGTGGTCTAGAGATATTTTATCCCTCTGGTTGCACATTTAACATGCTGTTAGAAATTAGGTAAGAAGTGTTTAAGCTTCCCTCCATAAAAGTCCCCAGACACTTTTCCTGTTTGCTTATGGCCGTATACAGCTCATTGAGTGCGGTCGTAGTGCCAGCATCGGGTTGTGGTGGTAAATAGACAGCTTTGAAGAATATAGATGAAAACTCTCTTGGTAGATAGTGTGGTCTACAGCTTATCATGAGATACTCTACCTTAGGCAAGCAAAACCTCGAGACTTCCTTAGATATCGTGCAACAGCTGTTGTTCACAGCCACGACTTGGTGAAACATAAGATATTACAGTTTTTAATGTCCTGTTGGTAGGATATACGTGCTTGTTTTTCGTCCACTTTATTATCCAACAATTGTACGTTGGCCAATAGTACCGATGGCAAAGGCAGATTAGCTACTCATCGCCGGATCCTTACAAGGCATCCCGATCTCCTTCCGCGACATCTCCGTCTCTTTCTCCTGCAAATGACGGGTATGAGGGCCTTGTCGGGTGTCTGGAGTAAATCCCTCTCGTCCGACTCATTAAAGACATTTTTTTCATCCAGTTCAAGGTGAATAATCGCTGTCTTGATGTCCAGAAGCTCTTTTGTTCATAAGAGATGGTAGCAGCAACATTATGTACAAAATAAGTTACAAACAATGCTAAAAAATAAATAATTATAGCACGGTTGGTTAAGAGCCCATAAAACGGCAACCATCCCCTACTCTTCAGAGTAGGTTTGAAGTTAGGGTTAGGTGGTTAAAACTATAATTTTGGGGGGAGATAAATACTAATTTGAGTTCTATAACATGGCTGGATAGTCATGACTACTGGAGACTCGGCCAGCAGGAGAAGAGGTGGTAGAGGTTTGGTTAGCAGCAGCAGCCCCATCCTCAGAGCACTGCTGGTGATTGAGCGGTTTGGCGAATGGTGTCTGGAGCTGGATGAAAGCCTGGCTTTGAGGGAGGCCTCTGGGGGGCTTTTGTGGGGCTGACTGGCAGGGCAGAACACTGGGCCATGGGCCTAGTGCTAACATCCCTGGCCCACTCTCTGGGGCCTCTGCTCCACTCTTTCAACTGTGTCAACAGGCCTGGAGATGCCAAGCATTTTAGGGATTATTCAACTCAGGGCCCTGCACAGACGTTTCAGGGCGCAGGTGCACAAAATGAAAAAAATGTATTCATAACATACTAACAGCTTTCATTTGCATAGGCCTATTTATTTCTGCAACAACACACTCATCAAAAATTGTAAGCAATCTAGTTGCCTCCTAAAGACATGATTGACATCGGATGAGCTATCAGCTGATCATTGATGGTGATGGTTGATGTAAATCTGCTAGTTAGCTAGCTCAATTCTTTTTTCTACTGATTGTGATTTATCGTCAATGCTCCTAAACAATTTCATAATACAATATTCATAATTGTCTATGGCTGGTTGGCTAGTGACCTGTGTAGATATTTTAGTAGGCCTGGTTAGCTGGAGTCGACTACCACTGTTGCTGCTGCTGATACATGTTCAACTCCCGACTGAAGAAAGGATGGAGTTGGGTGGGAGGATCACAGATGTGGCCGTTCCTCTCTATGCCTTCCTTCCTCTCTCTGCTGCGCTTATCAGCCAACCAGACCGAATGTTGATGATGATATCAATCAAGTATCAAGTGTTAATCAAATGTTATGCTGCAGCTACTGTGGCAGCACTGTTGATATTTAAAATAGGTAGCTTGCTACACACACTCGTGCATCTCAAGACATTTGGGTCTTACGCACGTTTGGGTACCGCACACTCGCAATCTCCGTTGGCAGACCGGGAAACGGGCGCAACCAACCATGTGCAAGCTCCAGGGCAGACCAACAGGCGCAACCAACGGACGGGGTGGGGGTGGTGAAACTGTACACAAAAAAAAAGATATTATACCAACACCCAAAAGAGCACTTGGCGAGTGGGAGGGCAAAGGGGCAGGTGCTCAGGCAGACCTCTATCTGTGCATGTGCCTGATAAAAAATATACCCCTTACATAGTAATTACAGTAAGAGCTTTGGAGAGAAGGGAGGACAATGCATTTGAACACTCAGAGGTATGTGAGGCTAAGAAAGTGTGGAATGGAGAGAGACTTTGCTCTCTCTCTGCCTTACATTTCTCTCTCTCTCTCTCTCTCTCAGCCCTCCATCTATTGAAGGGTGCCTTCTCTGAAGTCTTTAAAAAGTAATGGATCTTCCGTTTCAAGGAGCAGAGGAGGAATACCAAGCACTGAGGAAAACGAGAGAGGTCGCAAACCACAAAATTGTAGGATGAATGTGCATTATTAGTTCTACCACAGCTGCTTCTAGTACTACTAGTACTACTACTACTCGAGCTCTTGATGAACAGCTGAGTAGTAGAATCAGGTGTTGTAACACTGGGCTTGAACAAAAAAGTCTGCATAACCCTGTGGCTTCGTCAAGAGCAATTGTGGCCATCCCTGACTCCCATCCCTCTGTACAGAATGTACTATGTCTGATGAACGTACATTTGGTTGTGCATTTTATATTTTGTGATAACTCACTTTTGTTTACAGGTCATTTAGTACTAGGCTTTTATTTAGTAGACTTTAAAATGACATTTTCATGTTAATTATTAATTGGTAGCCTCAGTGGGGAACCGTCAGGGCCTTCTAGGCTGTCAGAGAAGGCCTACGGATTTATAAAACATTACATTTCATTTTAATTTCTATTTTATCTTTACAGTAATTGTAATGGTTTTCGGATGTCATCTCTTCTGGTTGCGTTGGAAATAGAAGGGTTAATACTGAATAGAAAAAAATTATCCAATCAGGATTTGGTTTGGTTGTCTCTGCATAGAAAAATCTAGCTAGCTGAAGGCCATTGGCTAGGCCTTCAGAAACTGGACAGAAGGCCTCTGCCATTCAACTGTATTAGAGCAGAATTGTTGTTGTTGTTGAGCAATTTTTATAATTCCTGATACAAACACGGTCACAAATGACAAACTGCTGAGGAACACCTGTAACATATAAAGTCATTAGACAAGTACAAAACACTTTTAAGAAAAATCTGACATTGGATAGGTGCTCTAAATCGTATAGCTACAAATGTCCTTAGTAATGTGGTACACAGCTGCCTCCCTTTACCTGCTGCTTCCCACTCAGCTCTGTGCATCACACAAATATTTCTCCCCATACCTACCCTCTTCTCTGCCAACTCTCCCACAAGTCTTTCAGTGAACACGTCCGACGAAGATCAGGCTCCGTTAGAAAGTGACACACCAGTAATATCCCACAACAGACCTGGGTCAAATACAGTACATATTTGAAAAAGTACGAGTTGTGCTTGTTTGCTAGAATATTTCAAGTATTTTAAGGGAAAGGGGATACCTAGTCAGTTGCACAACTGAATGCATTCAAATGGAATGTGTCTTGCACTGAATTAATCGACCTCCATGTTGTCGGTGCCCAGGTGTTGTCGGGGGGTTAACTACCATGCTCAAGGGCAGAACGGCAGGTTATTCCACCTTGCTGGCTTGGGGATTAAAACCAGCGACCTTTTGGTTACTGACCCAACGCTCTTAACCACTAGGTTACCTGCCACCCCTGTAGTCTTCCAGGTCTGCCACACTCACCAAGATCAGGGCCAAGACCAGGATCAAGACCAGGACCGGGACCAAGACCAGGACCAAGACCAGGACCAAGACCGGGGCTGTGATCCGCGTCCAAACAATTCCTCCTGCTTTAAATACATTAACAACACCTCTAGCTTAATGCTGTGTTAACAACTAGCTCTGTTCTTCTATAGGTTTTATCCTGACATATTGGACATTGATACGGTCATGTGCTATCACGGTATTCATTGATGCAAGCCATGCAAAAGTGTCCACATCTGGTGGTGACTGGTTCATTGAAAACATCCAGACCGATAAAGCACTGGATCAGCTCTTATTTTGTTCTTGTTCTGGGGACAGCCATAGCTGGAACCAACACCATTTTAATTTAGTTACTTGACTTACTTGACTTTCCTGTTGTCTTATTAGTGGAGCAAAGAGCACAAACAGTGTTTCTCCAGCAACCCTGGTAACTAGCAAGCTAGCATCTCTATTTGACAGGGCTGTTTGTTTATGTCCATCAACATGGTAACCCCATGCCCCTAGGCCACCTGTTAGCAAGTAATGGGCATGTTTGAGTGGTATGCCTGAAGCAGTCGACAGCAGATGAAAGTCAAAGTGTGAAGTCTTGGGAGGAGCATCTGCTACAACCGAAAGTCAGACACTGATGTGGTTTTCCAACAGCAAGGCTCAGTGCAAAATTGCAGTGTTCCCATTATTTATACAAATATTTATTTGTAATGTCGTGATAAACATGTCTACAACCCCCATATCACGCACTAACAAACTGTAAATATACACTGAAGGAACAAAACATTAGGAACATCTGCTCTTGATCCCTTATTGATGTCACTTGTTAAATCCACGTCATCAGTGTATATGATGGGGAGGAGACGGGTTAAAGAAGGATGAGAACAATTGAGACATACATTATGCATGTGTGCCATCCGGTGAATGGGCAAGACAAAATGGTGCCTTTGAACAGGGCATGGTAGTTGGGGCCAGGCGCACCAATTTGTGTCAAGAACTGCAACACTGCTGTTTTTTTCATGCTCAATAGTTTCCCGTTGTGTATCAAGGATGGTCTACCACCCAAAGAAATCCAACCAAATTGACACAACTGTGGGTTCCCTGTGGAGTGCTTTCGACACCTTATAGAGTTCACGCCCCGACGAATTGAGGCTGTTCTGAGGGCAAAAGGGGAAGGTGTTAGTAATATTTATACTCTAAATGTATTTGTTTACATTGTACTATCAATTGGAGCGAGAGATCCTCAAATATCACATTTATTTGTACATAATCACCTCCACTGTATACATATGAATCGCGGCAAAGTTGCCAACTGTTTCAGTCACGTCTTTGGTCCCGTTTCCGTGGGTTAATGACTGGTTGACAAATAGTGCCTCCCACAATGCAGGCGATGGCTGCAAGTCGCAGCTGGTGGGTGAGGAGCAACTACAGGAAATTGAAGTTCATGACCTTTGATCACATGATTGTTGTAAAGTTCATGCAGTTGACATGTAGGCACAAGTAGGAAAATGTTATCCCCATAATGCAACACACTTTGAAAGACTTGGCAAAAGTGATCTGCTGGAACGCGCACAATCTCTTCAGATTCCATGCCTTCTAGATGGCAGTGATGTTCTATTTATTTAACCTTTATCTTATCAGGGAGTCATACTGAGACCAAGGTCTCTTTTACAGATGAGCCCTGAATTGCAGTAGGTGGAAAGTCTGTAACGCGGTTTTAACCAACAAACTTCCAGGATTCGACCCACACATTGTATAATTACCACCATCAGCAGGGTTGTAAAAAATCAGAGGGATTCCATCACTCACAGCCGAAGATATCAACATTTTCTATTCGTCCAATATCTGCCATATTTTTGGATGACATGTTGACTTAGTCACTGCTAGTGCTGATCCATGTGCGCGCTGAATGCTAGTGCGCAGGTGAAGTTGGGCCAATAAACCGCATGCAACCCGGATATAGACGTTACATGAATCGGTGTATGGGAACGTGAGTAAATTACGTTGAAAGCAATGGTTAGACATCTTGGACACAGTCTCTAGTTCTTTATAGCTCAATGCTAGTTAGCTCCGTGATGTTGTTTCCATCCGGAAATATTAACAAGGTGACATTCCATCGTAACTCCTCTTCTACATTTACTGGATTGGTTGAACAGTTTTATTTCTCATCGTGACTAGAATGTGGGGCATGTAAAAAAAAAATCCTCTCCCTGTCAACTGCGTTAATTTTCAGCAAACTTAACATGTATAAATATTTGTATGAACATAATCTGACTCAACAACTGAGACATAAACGGAATAAGTTCCACAGACATGTGACTAACAGAAATTGAAAAATGTGTACCTGAACAAAATCAAAAGTAACAGCCAATATCTGGTGTGGCCACCAGCTGCATTAAGTACTGCGGCCCTCCTCATGGTTAGCACCAGATTTTCCAGTTCTTGCTGTGAGATGTTACCCCACTCTTCCACCAAGGCACCTGCAAGTTCCCAGACATTTCTGGGGGGAATGGCCCTAGCCCTCACTCTCCGATCCAACAGGACCCAGACGTGCTCAATGGGATTGAGATCCTGGCTCTTCGCTGGCCATGGCAGAACAGGGACACTCCTGTCTTGCAGGAAATCATGCACAGAACAAGCAGTATGGCTGGTGGTATTGTCATGCTGGAGGGTCATGTCAAGATGAGCCTGCAGGAAGGGTACCACATGAGGGAGGAGGATGTCTTCCCTGTAACACACAGCGTTGAGATTGCCTGCAATGACAAGAAGCTCAGTCCGATGATGCTGTGACATACCACCCCAGACCGTGACGGACCCTCCATCTGCAAATCGATCCCGCTCCAGAGTACAGGCCTCAGTGTAACGCTCATTCCTTCGATGATAAATGCAAATCTGATCACCACCCCTGGTGAGACAAAACCGCGACTCGTCAGTGAAAACACTTTTTGCCAGTCCTGTCTGGTCCAGCGACAGTGGGTTTGTGCCCACGTTGTTACCGGTGATGTCTGGTGAGGACATGCCTTACAACAGGCCTACAAGTCCTCAGTCCAGCCTCTCTCAGCCTATTGCGGACAGTCTGAGCACTGATGAAGGGATTGTGCGTTGCTGGTGTAACTCGGGCAGTTGTTGTTGCCATCCTGTACCTGTCACGCAGGTGTGATGTTCGGATGTACCGATCCTGCCACTGCGAGGATGATCAGCTGTCCATCCTATCTCCCTGTAGCGCTGTCTTAGGAGTCTCACAGTACGGACATTGCAATCTATTGCCCAGGCCACATCTGCAGTTCTCATGCCTCCTCGCAACATGCCTAAGGAACGTTCACGCAGATGAGCAGGGAACCTGGCATCTTTAATTTGTTGTTTTTCAGAGTCAGTAGAAAGGCCTCTTTAGTGTCCTAAGTTTTCATAACTGTGACCTTAATTAGGTAGGTTATATTATTACAAATAAAAACATTGGGTTTGTGACACAAACCAAATAGGCTCAACATTTATGTCCGCTGGCCCGGGGACCCCCTGGAAACCGTCCGGTACAGTCAATCATCCATGCCAATGGCTCGCTTGGGCCAGTCAAAAAATATTGTAATAATATTTTTCTGATATCTATGAAGTTGATTATAAACCAGATGAATTCCCGAAGCTGTTAGTTCACATGCTCAAACATACTGTAGCCTAGTTTGAACTGAATAGGAACAGCAAGCGTTGGAATCTCCAACTGGTTGCATGTGGAGAGAAACAGTTCTGATAAGCCCATGGAGTCATCAACATTTCTAAACACAATCACAGGAAAAACACAGTCGGGAAACACAGTTTTGACGGCTTCTTGTTGAAAAGGAGAAGATTACAGCTTTCGATCGGTATACAAATGATTTCTCAACTCTGAATATTGAGAGAATGGCAACATTTTATAAAGGTAAAGGTAGCAAAAGGAGCCATAGTAGACCTATAGATATAAACTGTTCAGACATCATTGGATTAGTGCCAGTTGAAAGTCTTTTTAGGACATTGAAATCATCAATACTTGTCTTACTAGCAAGAAGATCATATTTAGAGTCTGTGATCTTGTGAAGTCAACAGCGAATGGAAAAAAAATGGAATACCTCCCCCTCACCCGAGGGAGAGGAGACAAGCGGAGCAGAGAGGGAGAGAATGTTGAGAGAAAGATACATTCTAGACCGCGTGATATCGGAAACCCTCATCTAACGTCTCCCTGTGAGCTGTGCAATTATGGTGAGTCAGCAGTTGCTGTCTCTCTGGCTGCTAGCTGGATTTGAGGCGGGGGTGGCTGGAGCTAGGGCTTCTGGCTGGGGCTGATGGCTGGATGAAAGGCTAGCTCCGAGGGGGGACTCTGGGGTCTCTGTGGGACTGGCTGGAAATGGTGTCATGCTGCAAAGTCAAAAATGGTTTATGGCATCAAAATGTATGACACATACTGTACATTAGCTTTATGGTCTCGGTTAGGGTTAGGCATAAAGTTAGGGGTGAGGTCAGGGTTTAAGTAAGGTTTAGTGGTTCAAATCAGATTTTGTTTCAGAGAAATAGTTGTTTTCCGACTTTGCAGCATGGCCGGATAGTGATGACCACTGGAGACTGGGCCAGCAGGAGAACGGGTGGTAGAGGTTTGGTTAGTAGCAGAGCCCATAGCCCTGCTGGGGAATAAGTGGTTTGGCGGATGGTGTCTGGAGCTGGATGAAAGCCTGGCTTTGAGGGAGGCTTCTGGGGGGCTTCTGTTGGGGGTGACTGCCAGGGCAGGACACTGGGCCATTGGCCTAGTGCTAACATCCCTGGCCCACTCTCTGGGGCCTCTGCCCCACTGTTTCCACTGTGTCAACAGGCCTGGATATGCCAGGAATATCGGTGATTATTCAAATGGACCCCTACATACTAATTACAGTAAGAGCTTTGGAGAGGATGGAGGACAATGCTCAGAGCAGACTAAAGCTAGTGTGGAGAGGCCGTGCTCTCTCTGTCTTATATGTCCTTAGTGGTGCCAAGTTTTCTCTCTCTCCTCCATCGTTTGAAGACTGCCTTCTCTGAAGTGTTCATCAAAAAGTAACGGGCCTTCTCTTTCAAGGACGCGTGAAAGTATCGAGCAGAGGAGGAACAGCGAACAAGAGGAATACCGAACACTGAGGAAAATGAGAGAGGGAGCTTACCAAAGGGTTGCAGGAGAGGTGCAGGAGAGGAGCAGGAGAGGTGCAGGAGAGGTGCAGGAGAGGAGCAGGAGAGGAGCAGGAGAGGTGCAGGAGAGGAGCAGAAGAGGTGCAGGAGAGGAGCAGGAGAGGTGTAGGAGAGGTGCAGGAGAGGAGCAGGAGAGGTGCAGGAGAGGAGCAGGAGAGGAGCAGGAGAGGAGCAGGAGAGGTGCAGGAGAGGAGCAGGAGAGGTGCAGGAGAGGAGCAGGAGAGGTGTAGGAGAGGTGCAGGAGAGGTGCAGGAGAGGAGCAGGAGAGGTGCAGGAGAGGTGCAGGAGAGGTGCAGGAGAGGAGCAGGAGAGGTGCAGGAGAGGAGCAGGAGAGGTGCAGGAGAGGTGCAGGAGAGGAGCAGGAGAGGTGCAGGAGAGGAGCAGGAGAGGAGCAGGAGAGGTGCAGGAGAGGAGCAGGAGAGGTGCAGGAGAGGTGCAGGAGAGGAGCAGGAGAGGAGCAGGAGAGGAGCAGGAGAGGTGCAGGAGAGGAGCAGGAGAGGTGCAGGAGAGGAGCAGGAGAGGTGTAGGAGAGGTGCAGGAGAGGTGCAGGAGAGGAGCAGGAGAGGTGCAGGAGAGGTGCAGGAGAGGTGCAGGAGAGGAGCAGGAGAGGTGCAGGAGAGGAGCAGGAGAGGTGCAGGAGAGGTGCAGGAGAGGAGCAGGAGAGGTGCAGGAGAGGAGCAGGAGAGGAGCAGGAGAGGAGCAGGAGAGGTGCAGGAGAGGAGCAGGAGAGGTGCAGGAGAGGTGCAGGAGAGGAGCAGGAGAGGTGCAGGAGAGGTGCAGGAGAGGAGCAGGAGAGGAGCAGGAGAGGTGTAGGAGAGAGCAGGAGAGGTGCAGGAGAGGTGCAGGAGAGGTGCAGGAGAGGAGCAGGAGTGGTGTAGGAGAGGTGCAGGCGAGGTGCAGGAGAGGTGCAGCATTGTGATTCACACAGTGAATTGAAAGGGCTGGTAATAGAGAAAGTCAACGATTTCTCGCAGCCCTTCTCACGTAATGAAGGTCCTCTCTCTTCATCATACAACCAGACTCACAGATCAATATATCGATTACAGTGTAAATAACCCAATATAGAATTCAGAATCTCACACCCCTTGACTTTTTCCACATTTTGTTGTGTTACAGCCTGAATTTAAAGTGGATTAAATTGAGATTTTTTTTGTCACTGGCCTACACACAATACCCCATAATGTCAAAGAGGAATGATGTTTTTCTAAATGTTTATAAATTAATGTAAAAAAAAATGAAAAGCTGAAATATCTTGAGTCAATAAGTATTCAACCCCTTTGTTATGACACGCCTAAATATGTTCAGGAGTATATGCTTAACAAGTTACATAATAAGTTGCATGGACTACATCTCTGTACCCACACATGAAATTATCTGTTAGGCCCCTCAGTCAAGCAGTGAATTTCAAACACAGATTCAACCACCAAGACCAGGTAGGTTTCCAATGGTTCCCTAAGAAGAGCACCTATTGGTAGATGGGTGAACAAAATCAGACATTGAATATCCCTTTAAGCAGCATGGTGCAGTTATTAATTACACTTGGGATGGTGTATCAATACACTCAGTCACTACGAACATGCAGGCGCCCTTCCTAACTCCTAAGGAAGGAAACCGCACGGGGATTTCAACATGAGGCCAATAGTGACCTTAAAACAGATACAGAGTTTTATGGCTGTGATAGGAGATAACTGAGGATGGATCAACAACCTTGTAGTTACTCCACAATAATTGCCAAAGCAAGTGAGGTAGATAATATACAAAAGTGAAATAAACAATAAAATTAACAGTAAACAATACACATACAGAAGTTTCAAAACAATAAAGACATTACAAATGTCATGTTATATATATATCCAGTGTTGTAACAATGTACAAATGGTTAAAGGACACAAGATAACATAAATAGGCATAAATATGGGTTGTATTTACAATGGTGTTTGTTCTTCACTGGTTGCCCTTTTCTCGTGGCAACAGGTCCCAAATCTTGCTGCTGTGATGGCACACTGTGGAATTTCACCCAGTAGATATGGGAGTTTATCAAAATTGGATTTGTTTTTCGAATTCTTTGTGGATCTGTGTAATCTGAGGGAAATATGTCTCTCTAATATGGTCATACATTGGGCAGGAGGTTAGGAAGTGCAGCTCAGTTTCCACCTTATTTTGTAGGCAGTGAGCACATAGCCTGTCTTATCTTGAGAGCCATGTCTGCCTACGGCGGCCTTTCTCAATAGCAAGGCTATGCTCACTGAGTCTGTACATAGTCAAAGCTTTCCTTAATTTTGGGTCAGTCACAGTGGTCAGGTATTCTGCCGCTGTGTACTCTCTGTTTAGGGCCAAATAGCATTCTAGTTTGCTCAGTTTTTTTGTTAATTCTTTCCAATGTGTCATGTAATTATCTTTTTGTTTTCTCATGATTTGGTTGGGTATAATTGTGCTGCTGTCCTGGGGCTCTGTAGGGTGTGTTTGTGTTTGTGAACAGAGCCCCAGGACCAGCTTGCTTAGGGGACTCTTCTCCAAGTTCATCTCTCTGTAGGTGATGGCTTTGTTATGGAAGGTTTGGGAATTGTTTCCTTTTAGATGGTTATAGAATTTAACGGCTCTTTTCTGGATTTGGATAATTAGTGTGTATCGGCCTAAGTCTGCTCTGCATGCATTATTTGGTGTTCTACGTTTGTACACGGAGGATATTTTTGCAGAATTCTGCGTGCAGAGTCTCAATTTGGTGTTTGTCCCATTTTGTGAAGTCTTGGTTGGTGAGCGGACCCCAGACCTCACAACCATAAAGGGCAATGGGCTCTATGACTGATTCAAGTATTTGTAGCCAAATCCTAATTGGTATGTTGAAATGTATGTTCCTTTTGATGGCATAGAATGCCCTTCTTGCCTTGTCTCTCAGATCGTTCACAGCTTTGTGGAAGTTACCTGTGGCGCTGATGTTTAGGCCAAGGTATGTATAGTTTTTTGTGTGCTCTAGGGCAACAGTGTCTAGATGGAATTTGTATTTGTGGTCCTGGTGACTGGACCTTTTTTGGAACACCATTATTTTGGTCTTACTGAGAATAACTGGCAGGGCCCAGGTCTGACAGAATCTGTTTCTAGTGCCCGCGCCAATTCGTTGATATATATGTTGAAGAAGGTGGAGCTTAAGCTGCATCCCTGTCTCACCCCATGACCCTGTGTGAAGAAATTTGTGTTTTTTGCCAATTTTAACCGCACACTTGCTGTTTGTGTACATGGATTTTATAATGTCGTATGTTTTACCCCCAACACCACTTTCCATCAGTTTGTATAGCAGACTCTCATGCCAAATTGAGTCGAAGGCTTTTTTGAAATCAACAAAGTATGAGAAGACTTTGCCTTTGTTTTGGTTTGTTTGGTTGTCAATTAGGGTGTGCAGGGTGAATACATGGTCTGTTGTACTGTAATTTGGTAAAAAGCCAATTTGACATTTGCTCAGTAAATTGTTTTCATTGAGGAAATGTACGAGTCTGCTGTTAATGATAATGCAGAGGATTTTACCAAGGTTACTGTTGACGCATATTCCACATTAGTTATTGGGGTCAAATTTGTCTCCACTTTTGTGGATTGGGGTGATCAGTCCTTGGTTCCAAATATTGGGGAGGATGCCAGAGCTAAGGATGATGTTAAAGAGTTTTAGTATAGCCAATTGAAATTTGTTGTCTGTATATTTGATCATTTCATTGAGGATACCATCAACACCACAGGCCTTTTTGGGTTGGAGGGTTTTTATTTTGTCCTGTAACTCATTCAATGTAATTGGAGAATCCAGTGGGTTCTGGTAGTCTTCAATAGTTGATTCTAAGATCTGTATTTGATCATGTATATGTTTTTGCTCTTTATTCTTTGTTATGGAGCCAAAAAGATTGGAGAAATGGTTTACCCATACATCTCCATTTTGGATAGATAATTCTTCATGTTGTTGTTTGTTTAGTGTTTTCCAATTTTCCCAGAAGTGGTTAGAGTCTATGGATTCTTCAATTACATTGAGCTGATTTCTGACATGCTGTTCCTTCTTTTTCCGTTGTGTATTTCTGTATTGTTTTAGTGATTCACCATAGTGAAGGCGTAGACTCAGGTTTTCTGGGTCTCTATGATTTTAGTTGGACAGGTTTCTCAATTTCTTTCTTAGATTTTTGCATTCTTCATCAAACCATTTGTCATTGTTGTTAATTTTCTTCAGTTTTCTATTTGAGATTTTTAGATTTGATAGGGAAGCTGAGAGGTCAAATACACTGTTAAGATTTTCTACTGCTTCACTATTACAGTTTTACCCAGGAAATTGTCTAAAATGGATTGAATTTGTTGTTGCCTAATTGATTTTTGGTAGGTTTCCAAACTGCCTTCCTTCCATCTATAGCATTTCTTAATGTTACTCTGTTCCTTTGGCTTTGATGCCTCATGATTGAGTATTGCTCTGTTTAAGTAGACTGTGATTTTGCTGTGGTCTGATAGGGGTGTCAGTGGGCTGACTGTGAATGCTCTGAGAGACTCTGGGTTGAGGTCAGTGATAAAGTAGTCTACAGTACTACAGCAAAGAGATGAGCTATAGGTGTACCTACCATAGGAGTCCCCTCGAAGCCTACCATTGACTATGTACATACCCAGCGTGTGACAGAGATGCAGGAGTTGTGACCCGTTTTTGTTGGTTATGTTGTCATAGTTGTGCCTAGGGGGGCATATGTGGGAGGGAATGCTGTCACCTCCAGGCAGGTGTTTGTCCCCCTGTGTGCTGAGGGTGTCAGGTTCTTGTCCGGTTCTGGCATTTAGGTCGCCACAGACTAGTACATGTCCCTGGGCCTGGAAATGATTGATTTCCCCCTCCAGGATGGAGAAGCTGTCTTCATTAAAGTATGGGGATTCTAGTGGGGTGATATAGGTAGCACACAGGAGGACATTTTTCTCTGTTAGGATCATTTCCTTTTGAATTTCTAGCTAAATGTAGAATGTTCCTGTTTTGATTAATTTAACGGAGTGAGTTAGGTCTGCTCTATACCAAATTAGCATACCCCCTGAGTCCCTTCCCTGTTTCACACCTGGTAGTTTAGGTTACAGCTCTCTGTAACCTAGAGGGCAACCAGTGGGTCCGTCTCCTCTATACCAGGTTTCTTGCAGGATGACAATGTCTGTATTACCGATTTCTTTGGTGAAGTCCGGGTTCCTGCTCTTTAGGCCAAAGGCAGATGACCTCAGGCCTTGGATATTCCAGGATGATATAGTGAAGGCTTTTTTGTTCCATAGAGTGTCCAATGTTGTTGGTCGTGGTTTGGCCTCTGGTGAGCAGAGCCTGCTGAGCATCTGGTACATGCCATTGGCTTGGGCGAGTGTAAGAGTGGGGGTCGGGACTTTTTGCCTGCTCACTACCTGGGCGTATGTGTGGCTTCCATGTTGAGGCCCTCTTTGCGGGGGTGGGGTGCATGGGGTGGGCAGGAGTGGCATAAGTCTGATCTGAGGGGCCTAAATGGGGTGTGGGCATGGTTGACGTGGGGGGTGTTGATTGGTTGGGGTGGGGGTGTGGATGTGGGTGTGTCTGGGGGTGCTGTGGTCTGGATGTAATTCCTCTTGGCGTGGGTCCTCTATGTTTAGGTCCAGGGGGGGTCCCGCAGGTCTGGGAGAGTGTCTTGCTGGTCTGGGTGGGGTGTCTATTGATCTGTTGCTCCTGTGTGAAGTGTTGGGGACACGTTTGAAAGCAATGTCCTTTAGAGTTCGGGCAAAGGTGGGCACTGCTGCCTTGTAGAGGTGGACCTGGTCATAGAGGCTGTTCAAGTCCAGGGTGGAGTGGTGGGCCAGGAAAACATTTGGGTATTGTCACGCCTTGGTCATTGTGTTTTGTGTTTTCGTTATATATTTGGTCAGGCCAGGGTGTGACAGGGGTTTATGTTATTGTATTTCGTATTGGGGTTTGGAGTATTTGGGATCGCGGCTGATTAGGGGTGTTGTATAGGCTTGGCTGCCTGAGGCGGTTCTCAATCAGCAGTCAGGTGATTCTCGTTGCCTCTGATTGGGAACCGTATTTAGGTAGCCTGAGTTTCGCTTTGTCTTTCGTGGGTGATTGTTCCTGTCTCTGTGTAGTGTTCACCAGATAGGCTGTAATTAGGTTTCACGTTCCGTTTGTTGTTTTTGTATTTATTAGTTATTTCATGTATCGTCACCACTTTCATTCATTAAAGAACATGATTAACCACCACGCTGCATTTCGGTCCGACTCTCTCTCAACAAACGAAGAACGCCGTTACAGAATCACCCAACACACACGGACTGAGCGGCGTGGTTACAGGCAGCGACCGCAGGAAAAGCGAAAGGAGGAATGGACATGGGAAGACGTATTGGATGGCAAAGGTTGTTACACTTGGGAGGAGATACTGGCTGGAAGAGATCGCCTCCCATGGGAACAGGTGGAGGCACTGAGGAGAGCAGAGGCAGCCGGAGATAAAAGCCGACGATACGAGGGAACACGGTTGGCAAGGAAACCCGAAAAGCAGCCCCAAAAATGTATTGGGGGGGGGCTCAGGGAGAGAGTGACAGAGTCAGGAGTCAGACCTGAGCTAACTCTCCCTGTTAATCGTGAGGAGCAGCGATATAAGGACTTCTGGTCTTGGGAGATTATATTAGACGGAAGAGGACCCTGGGCTCAGCCTGGTGAATATCGCCGCCCCAAGGAGGAAGCAGAGGCAGCAGGAGATAGGAGCCGACGATACGAGGGAACACGGTTGGCAAGGAAGCCCGAGAAGCAACCCCAAAAAATTATTGGGGGGGGGCTTACAGGGAGTATGGCTATGCCAGGTAGGAGACCAGCGCAAACTCCCTGTGCTTTCCGGTGGGCTAAAGAGACCGGGCAGGCACCGTGTTATGCTAGTGAGCGCACGGTGTCTCCAGTGCGGGTGCATAGCCCGGTACGGTTCATACCAGCCCTTCGTATTGGCCGTGCTAGAGTGGGCATCGAGCCAGGTAAGCTTGGGCAGGCTCGGTGCTCCAGAGCTCCAGTGCGCCTGCACGGTCCGGTCTATCCAGAGCCACCTCCACACACCAGTCCTCCGGTAGCAGCTCCCCGCACCAGGCTTCCTGTGCGTGTCCTCGCTCCAGTATCACCAGTGCCCGCACCACGCATCAGGCCTACAGTGCGCCTCGCCTCTCCTGCTCTGTCGGAGTCTCCCGCCTGTTCAGCGCAGCCAGCGTTTTCCTCCTCTCCTGCGCTGTCGGAGTCTCCCGCCTGTTCAGCGCTATCAGAGCCTTCTCTCTCTACAGCGCTGCCGGAGCCTCCTGCCTGTTTGAAGCAGCCTGAGCTGCCAGTCTGCAGGGTGCTGTCAGCCTGCATGGAGCAGTTAGAGCTGTCAGTCTGCATGAAGCAGCCAGAGCTGTCAGTCTGCATGAAGCAGCCAGAGCTGTCAGTCTGCAAAGAGCTGCCAGTCTGCAAGGAGCTGCCAGTCTGCAGGGTGCTGTCAGCCTGCATGGAGCAGTCAGAGCTGTCAGTCTGCATGAAGCAGCCAGAGATGCCAGTCTGCAAGGAGCTGTCAGTCTGCAAGGAGCTGTCAGTCTGCAAGGAGCTGTCAGCCTGCATGGAGCAGTCAGAGCAGTCAGTCTGCAAGGAGCTGCCAGTCTGCAGGGAGCTGCCAGTCTGCAAGGAGCTGTCAGTCTGCAAGGAGCTGTCAGTCTGCAAGGAGCTGCCAGTCTGCAAGGAGCTGCCAGTCTGCAAGGAGCTGCCAGTCTGCAAGGAGCTGCCAGTCTGCAAGGAGCTGTCAGTCTGCAAGGAGCTGTCAGCCTGCATGGAGCAGTCAGAGCTGTCAGTCTGCAAGGAGCTGCCAGTCTGCAGGGTGCTGTCAGCCTGCATGGAGCAGTCAGAGCTGTCAGTCTGCATGAAGCAGCCAGAGATGTCAGTCTGCAAGGAGCTGTCAGCCTGCATGGAGCAGTCAGAGCTGTCAGTCTGCATAGAGCAGCTAGATCAGCCTGTCAACCAGAATCTTCCAGATCTGCTAGTCAACCAGAATCTTCCAGATCTGCTAGTCAACCTGAATCTTCCAGATCCGCCAGCCAGCCAGGATCTACCGGAGCCTACTACCTACCTGAGCTTCATCTCAGTACTGGGCTTCCTCTCAGTACTGGGCTTCCTCTCAGTACTGGGCTTCCTCTCTGTTCCGGGCTGCCCCTCAGTCCCGAGCTGCCCCTCAGTCCCGAGCTGCCTCAGTCCCGAGCTGCCCCTCAGTCCCGAGCTGCCCCTCAGTCCCGAGCTGCCCCTCAGTCCCGAGCTGCCCCTCAGTCCCGAGCTGTCCCTCAGTCCCGAGATACCCCTCAGTCACGAGCTGCTCCTCAGTTCTGTGGGGTTCTGGGTGAGGACTATTAGGCCATGGTCGGCGGCGAGGGTGGATTATCCCAGGACGCGAAGGGGAGAACTAGGACATTAATGAAGTGGGGTCACCAGAGTTTAGACACACTGTGTCTGGGAAAAAGTGTTTTTTCTTCTATATATTTCCCATTTGAGTCCATAAGTAGTACAATCTGTGTCTTGTGTTTGTCCTCAGTGGGTGTGGGGGGGTTGTCAGAAGGGCTATCAGGGTGGCTGACAGGGGGGGTGCTCAGAGGGGGTGAGAGCCGCTGAGCTTGGGGTTCTTCATTTGTCTGTTCTGCTGTGATGTTGACTCTATGGTCAGGGTCTGGTGTGGACTGTTCTGCTGTGGTGTCGAGACTTTTGTCGGGTGCTGAGGTGGGCTGTTCTGCTGGCTTCTCTGTGGGGGTGGCCACCTCTCTAGTGGGTTGTTCTCTGTCATACGCCATCCCCCTCACCCTCTCCTCCATCCCCCTCAACCTCTCCTCCACCAGCAGTCTGATCCTCTCCTCTAGTGCTCTGTTCTTCTCCTGCTCCTGCTCTTTATCCTGTTGAAGTTGTCTCACCACTGTCCAGAGTGCAGATATGTCTCTCTCCACCTCCAGCATTCCGGGTCTGGTTAAGGGGGTGTTGTTGTGCTGGACTGTTGTCTGGGTCTGTGCTGACTGGAGTGTGATCACCTGCTGTTCCAGCTCCACCTGCCTTACCTCCAGCTGGGTGAATTTATCCTTCATTTCAATGAGGGAGTAGTAATCTGTCCTGGAGATTGACTGTCCACTGGGGGTTGCTCATCTGTGGGGTTATATAATGAAGAGGTCTGGTCTGACCCCCTCGGGGTGGGGGTATCTTTATCAAGGGAGAGCTTCTCCTGCTGGGCTGATTCTTTAATTTGGTGAATGTCCAGCTGAAACTGTTTGGGGTTACCCTGTACCATTACTGTTCCGGACTTATAGAGGTTTATATTAGCTGACTCAGAGTCCTCGTTGTCTAGTATCCTGAGTTTCCACCCCTCGTTAACCCCCCCTCTCTTAACAAAGGGGTAGTGTGCTAATATAGCACTGTGCCATGCCAGGGGATGGTTTGTGTGGAAGATAAGGTTGCTGATGTTCCCATTTTTGTAATAGTCAGCAAAAAGTGTCTCTTGATTTTCCATAAGGAGCTTCATTTTGTAATCTTTTCTTGCCTTATCATTCTTTACATGCACAGGGTACTGTATTTTAATTACCTCTGAACAGCGGGAGGGAGCTTCTAAGGCCTCTCCATTTGGTTGGGGTAGACTGTTTGACTCTCCTGCCATTGTTGGGCTAATGAACTTTGACACGTCAGTTCTAGTTGAAGCTGTATCAAGCTTGGCAGAATTATGTTAGCATTCAGTCCTTATAAAGTAATGTTGTGTATTTTTCTTCTTGGCTTTTGGAAATAGAATATAGTTTCTCTATCTATCTATGTCTATCAATTCAATTCAAGGGGCTTTATTGGCATGGGAAACGTGTTAACATTGCCAAAGCAAGTGAGGTAGATAATATACAAAGTGAAATAACCAATAAAAATGAACAGTAAACATTACACATACAGAAGTTTCTCTCTCTATCTCTCTCTCTATGTCTGTCTGTCTGTCTGTCTGTCTGTCTGTCTGTCTGTCTGTCTGTCTGTCTGTCTGTCTGTCTGTCTGTCTGTCTGTCTGTCTGTCTGTCTGTCTGTCTGTCTGTCTGTCTGTCTCTCTCTGCCTGGCTGTCTCTCTCTCTCTTTCTCTGTCTGTCTGTCTGTCTGTCTGTCTCTCTCTTTCTCTTTCTGTCTCTCTGTCTCTCTGTCTGTCTCTCTCTCTCTTTCTCTGTCTGTCTGTCTGTCTGTCTGTCTCTCTCTTTCTGTCTCTCTGTCTCTCTGTCTGTCTCTCTCTCTCTTTCTCTTTCTGTCTCTCTCAATTCAATTCAATTCAATTCAAGGGGCTTTATTGGCATGGGAAACATGTGAGGTAGATAATATACAAAAGTGAAATAAACAATACAAATGAACAGTAAATATTACACATACAGAAGTTTCAAAACAATAAACACATTACAAATGTCATATTACGTCTATATACAGTGTTGCAACGATGTACAAATGGTTAAGGGTACACAAGGGAAAATAAATAAGCATAAATATGGGTTGTATTTATAATGGTGTTTGTTCTTCACTGGTTGTTTGTTCTTCACTTTTCTTGTTGCAACAGGTCACAAATCTAGCTGCTGTGGCACACTGTGGAATGGCACACTGTGGAATGGCACACTGTGGAATGGCACACTGTGGAATGGCACACTGTGGAATGGCACACTGTGGAATTTCACCCAGTAGATATGGGAGTTTATCAAAATTGGGTTTGTTTTCGAATTCTTTGTGGATCTGTGTAATCTGAGGGAAATATGTGTCTCTAATATACATTTGGCAGGAGGTCAGGAAATGCAGCTGTTTCCACCTCATTTTGTGGGCAGTGTGCACATAGCCTGTCTTCTCTTGAGAGCCATGTCTGCCTATGATGGCCTTTCTCAATGGCAAGGCTATGCTCACTGAGTCTGTACATAGTCAAAGTTTTCCTTAAGTTTGGGTCAGTCACAGTGGTCAGGTATTCTGCCACTGTGTACTCTCTGTTTAGGGCCAAATAGCATTCTAGATTGCACTGTTTCTTTGTTAATTCATTCCAATGTGTCAAGTAATTATCTTTTTGTTTTGTCATGATTTGAGTGGGTCTAATTGTGCTGCTGTCCTGGGGCTCTGTGAGGTGTGTTAGTGTTTGTGAACAGAGCCCCAGGACCAGCTTGCTTAGGGGACTCTTCTTCAGGTGTAACGATTGTCTTGGGAAGAAGGAGAGGACCAAAGCGCAGCGTGGTAAATGTTCATCTTATTTTAATGAAACTGAACACTTTCAAATAGAAAACAACAAAGTGAAAACCGAAACAGTTCTATCTGGTGGAGACACACAAAGACTGAAGATAACCACCCACAAAACACAAAGGAAAACAGGCTACCTGAATATGGTTCTCAATCAGGGACAACGATTGACAGCTGCCTCTGATTGAGAACCATATCAGGCCAAACACAGAAATAGAAAATCATAGAAAAACTAACATAGACAACCCACCCAACTCACGCCCTGACCATACTAAAACAAAAGACAAAACAAAGGAACTAAGGTCAGAACGTGACACCAGGTTCATTTCTCTGTAGGTGATGGCTTTGTTATGGAAGGTTTGGGAATCGCTTCCTTTTAGGTGGTTGTAGAATTTAATGGCTCTTTTCTGGATTTTGATAATTAGTGGGTATCGGCCTAATTCTGCTCTGCATGCATTATTTGATGTTCTACGTTGTACACGAAGGATATTTTTGCAGAATTCTCAATTTGGTGTTTGTCCCATTTTGTGAAGTCTTGGTTGGTGAGCGGACCCCAGACCTCACAAACATAAAGGGCAATGGGCTCTATGACTGATTCAAGTATTTTTTAGCCAGATCCTAATTGGTATGATGAATTTGATGTTCCTTTTGATGGCATAGAATGCCCTTCTTGCCTTGTCTCTCAGATCGTTCACAGCTTTGTGGAAGTTACCTGTGGCACTGATGTTTAGGCCAAGGTATGTATAGTTTTTTTGTGTGCTCTACGGCAATGGTGTCTAGATGGAATTTGTATTTGTGATCCTGGCGCCTGGACCTTTTTTGGAACACCATTATTTTGGTCTTACTGAGATTTACTGTCAGGGCCCAGGTCTGACAGAATCTATGCAGAATATCTAGGTGCTGCTGTAGGCCCTTCTTGGTTGGTGACAGAAGCACCAGATCATCAGCAAACAGTAGACATTTGACTTCAGATTCTAGTAGGGTGAGGCCGGGTGCTGCAGACATTTCTAGTGCCCGCGCCAATTCGTTGATAAATATGTTGAAGCGGGTGGGGCTTAAGCTGCATCCCTGTCCCACCCCATGGCCCTGTAGGGAGAAATTTGTGTGTTTTTTGCCAATTGTAACCGCACACTTGTTGCTTGTGTACATGGATTTTATAATGTCGTATGTTTTACCCCCAACACCACTTTCCATCAATTTGTATAGCAGACCCTCATGCCAAATTGAGTCAAAGGCTTTTATGAAATCAACAAAGCATGAGAAGACTTTGCCTTTGTTTTGGTTTGTTTGGTTGTCAATTAGGGTGTGCAGGGTGAATACATGGTCTGTTGCACGGTAATTTGGTAAAAAGCCAATTTGACATTTGCTCAGAACACTGTTTTCATTGAGGAAATGTACGAGTCTGCTGTTAATGATAATGCAGAGGATTTTACCAAGGTTACTGTTGACGCATATCCCACGGTAGTTATTGGGGTCAAATTTGTCTCCACTTTTGTGGATTGGGGTGATCAGTCCTTGGTTCCAAATATTGGGGAGGATGCCAGAGCTAAGGATGATGTTAAAGAGTTTTAGTATAGCCAATTGGAATTTGTTGTCTGTATATTTGATAATTTCATTGAGGATACCATCAACACCACAGGCCTTTTTGGGTTGGAGGGTTTTGATTTCGTCCTGTAGCTCATTCAAGGTAATTGGAGAATCCAGGGGGTTCTGGTCTTTAATAGTTGATTCTAAGATTTGTATTTGATCCTGTATATGTTTTTGCTCTTTATTCTTTGTTATAGAGCCAAAAAGATTGGAGAAATGGTTTACCCATACATCTCCATTTTGGATAGATAATCCTCTCATTCTCTCTCTCTCTCTCTCTCTCTCTCTCTCTCTCTCTCTCTCTCTCTCTCTCTCTCGCTCTCTTTCTCTCTCTCTCTTTCTCTCTCTCTCTCTCTTTCTCTCTCTGTCTCTCTCGCTGTCTGTCTATCTCTCTGTCTCTGTCTATCTCTCTCTCTGTCTTTCTCTCTCTGTCTATCTCTCTGTGTCTGTCTATCTCTCTCTTTCCCTCTCTCTCCCTCTCTCTCCCTCGCTCCCTCCCTCTCCCTCCCTCACTACCATACATTCATTACAGCTCTCGTCCCCCATGCTTCTCCTTAGTGGGAGAATGATTCACATTCACAGTTATCTCTCCTCTTTCTCTCTATCTCTCTGAAGTTTCTATTCAGACATTTTAAAATGGGAAGAAACCTTTAATGATGTGGGATTTTATAGAATATCACTTCTTCAAATATAGAGGAACCTGACAGACCTTGACTTTCATATTTCATCAAACATAATTCCCCTAACAGAATTGTTATCGAAGATTGTTTCTTACATTACATATTTTTCCTGTATTTCGCACCCTCCCAATAAGCCCAGACATGGTTGGCTATAGTCCGTTAATAACTGACTGTAAAGGGTTCATTGTAATCCATTCATATACAGTAACATTCCTACGGTATGTGTCTGGACTGTTCACGGACATAGCCGTCGTACAATAGGCTTTTCATCTGCTTCCAGAGTTCACTTAATTGGCTATGATCTGTTTGAGATATTGTCAGCGTTTCAAGTGGCACCCTATTCCCCATGTAGTGCACCGCTTTCGACCAGGGCTCTGGTCGAGAGTAGTGCACTATATAGGGAACAGGATGCCATTTGGATCACATGCATGGAGGCTCAATGCATGTCTTTGTGATGGTTGTGTTTTGGCCTACAGCCATCAAAGGAAACCGGGAACATTCCCAGAACATTAGCTAAGATTCCCATGAAGTTCTATTTAGGGATTTACTGTATCTAACGTTAGGAGGGTAACAACCCCAAAACAATCAAAGAATGTTTTTGATAACAAACTGTTTTGTTATTTTTCAGATAAAAAAAATTTAACGTATAAAGAATAATGTTCTCATAACGTTCAATAGAATGTTGCGCACAAACATCCGTAACAACCACCACAGAACATTCCACCAAAATTCTCATTAGGTTTCCAGGTTATGTAATGACACAATGTATCAGTAATGTGTATAGAACATACTACCGCAACAAAACGTGAGCGCAACAGAATTAGTTTGGAGAAAACATGACGGGAATGTTCTGTTAATGTTGATGGAGTTGTTGTTAAAGACGTCCATAACAGCAGGCAGGGAATATTCCCACAATGCTCTCGGAAAGTTATAGTGTGAGGTTATGACATGATTGTTCCAAAAGCGTTCCCTAAACATTCTTCAGCAATAATGTCTGGAATCAATTCCATTGTTTCTGAGAAAACGTTACTGGAACGTTCTGTTAACATTCATGGAGATGTCATCCGAGACACTATAGGATCTTAACTGACCAGTTTAATTGAACCAGTTTCTCACAGCTGGAAAACAATCCTGCAGCGACAGGAAATGTGAATTACTATGTGGATCATTATCAATGGACATTTTTGTAGGGGTTGATACATGTTCCGTTAGGGCAAATCAAGTCTGACATTTTCAAGTGGAAAATACAAACTTTAGAAGCATTTTGAAAACCACGCTACATGTTTTCTGCAACATGGGGGGGGGGGGGGGGGGGTCAAAGAAAGATCCTGTATAGGACTAACGACCAATGATGTGTATTGCTAACAACAAACAGCCCAGAAACCTGGGAACATTCCAAGAACATTAGCCAACGTTCCCATTACGTTCTACATAGGGTTTGAGCGAACATTGGGATGATAATGCCCCACAAACATTCAAAGAATGTTTTTGGATTGCCAAATATATTGTTCGAAAGAAAAAATGTTTGAAAGGAAACATCCTTGGAATGTTCTCCTAACATTCACTAAAAGGTTGTTCACCTCATCTGTAACTACCACAGAATATTAATTTGTCATTAATTTGACATTCAATTCCAGAAATGTTCTTAGAACACACTGCCACAAAAGAAATGTGGTTCTGAGGAAACACCACAGGAACATTCTCCTAACATTGACGGATATGTTATTCAAAACATATTCCTACAACGGCCTCATGAAGTTATAGTGTGACGTTATGACGTGACACTTCTAACAACGTTCCCTGAACATACTTCAGCTGCGAAATGTTATTCAGCTAATGTTGATGGAGATATGACTACTAACACGTATAACAACAAACAATAATTATTCTGTTCAGGTTGGTTCAGAATGGAGACATCAGACAATGTACCAGGGCAGATGGGATTCACAACCTGAATAGCAATATTTTTTTGACAATTATATTCATCTTTCATTGAAATGCATCCGTTTATTCTGCCAACGATGCCTTAGTGTGATATGTGTATGCTATTCAAAACACACCTTTTTTTATTTCTCTGTTACAGGCATGTCCATACAACCGTCTCCAAACTGTTCAACTGTGCAGCAACACTACAGCGCCCTCACAAACACAAATCCGTCAGTGTCGCTTGATCAGCCCTGTGCCAACAGGTCCTGGGACCTAGGGTAAAACACTCTTCAAACTGTAAACATGGCATCTCAACCTGCTGTAGCACGAAACAAACAACCCACTCACTGTGACCTGAAGACCACAAGAGACAGACAGGGGCCTTACTGTAACACCTGCACACACACACACACACACACACGCACGCACGCACGCACGCACGCACGCACACACACACACACACACACACACACACACACACACACACACACACACACACACACACACACACACACACACACACACACACACACACGCAAACACACTGTTTCTTTCTCTCTATTTGCGTGGCTGGAAGTAGAGGTGACTGAACACCCATGTTTTCACTTCAAAGGCCCTCCGCCGGGAGGCTGGAGAATCATTAGTCCAAGACCATGCAGAGAGACAGAGTGAGTGACTGGGGACTGGAAGCTAAGCCATATAAGCCCATGCAGAGTGAGTCAGTGAGGGACTGACTGGGAGGGTAATGGTAACTTGTAGCTATAGGCTATATTTCTGACTTCCATCCTCTCTGGTTCTAGAAATATATGCACTGAGCATTTAAGACAGGGAGGGAGTATCAGTCAGCAGCAGACTGTGTGTGTGTGTGTGTATATGTGTGTGTGTGTTCGAGCATGCGCGGGAACATATATGTGTGTCCATGTTTGTGTTTGTGAGTGAAGGCCATTTTTAACTTAACTGTATGTCTTTCAAACCAACCGATCCACCTCGAGACAGAACACTGCCGACACTGGAATGCGACTCAGGGTCCCCACTGTTAATTGTTTCTTCCAGGACAGGAAGATAGGCAGGAGCAGACGGCACAGAAGAATGATTCACCCTCTGTGATGTACTACCACGAGAGAGAGAGAGAGAGAGAGAGAGAGAGAGAGAGAGAGAGAGAGAGGGAGAGAGAGAGAGAGAGATGAAGAAAGGCAACAGAGAAAAGAGATCCCCTTACGTGATGTACTGCTGTATGTAACCTTAGATGTTACATAAACCTGCACAGTGGGTCTCGTCTCAAATAGTAGCAACCATGTGCTTATTATGCTCCCTTCCTGTTGTTGGAAGCAGGGGGACAGAAATGGAATCAGCAAATGACCCTGTTCCTGTCTGACTGTTTCTGTGTGGCTCTGTTCCTGTACTGTATGGCATAGGTCCCCAGCTGGGTAGTCACTTCCCAACGCAGCACATTGAGTCATGTCGTCTCTAGGGGCTGCTTCTCGGATCTAGTTTCTAGATATCCATCAGTTGTCAGTAATGTCATAACATTCCATGACAATAAAAAAAAAATGGCGCAGAGCCTGTTCCTAGTTCCTAGTTTCTAGATATCCATCAGTTGTCAGTAATGTCATAACATTCCATGACAATAAAAAAAAAATGGCGCAGAGCCTGTTCCTAATGGGCACACCATGTCATTTAAACTTTGAAATCTGGGTCATATTTGGTTGAGACGTTGATCAACACGATATCAACCTTTTTCACCCACTCAAAAAAAGACAGTCAGAAGCTTGTTGAATTCCTGATGTGTTATCACTGCGCTTTCAACCCATTGACAAGCACAGCAAAGTTCAAATGGGAATACAATGTCAGATATTTAGTGTTTACACATCAACTGAATGTGTTATCACTGTGCTTCGTCTAATAGCACAAACAAATGGCCTGTATTGCAGTTGAGATAACATTAAAAGTTCACAGCACTGTATGAGTGATCAATGCTGTTCGAGATTCTGTGTAGATTATTACGACAGTAGTGAAGATCTCCACGGACCAGAAACCTCTGCATGCTATCTTGAACATGCACACTTTCTAAGATTACGTAAGAAGACATTTATAAACTCAACTGTGGCCCTGGATGTGTCACTCATTTTAAGGTTGAAGAAATACTGTTCCATTAGTTTGTAAAATAGCCTTAACTTTAGGCAATTTACTGTCTTACAAAAGGAATATTGAATTGCGTTTTGTTGACAACCCAACCAAATATCAACATTTAAAGGATATCTAATGCTTGGATAGTTTCAACTGAGCCACTGGTTTAATCAAATTCTTTAACTTATATTATTTAAAAAAAACTTTTTAACATTTGAAGGAGATGCATCTTTTGTGCCACTGAATTACTCTGGCTTTAATTCCAGTTTATCTACAAATTAATAATGGACATGTTGGATTCACATCTCAACCCTTTCAAATGTAATCTTCAAGTTATGTAAAGGGGTGAGTGTTGGTGGCAGGGAAGTCAAGCGCAGGGGAACAAACTTGGTATAAACTGAGTTTTTTAACAAATGCTGACAAAACTCCAAAACAACCAAAATGTACAAAATAACAAAGTGAGTACAAAACCCGTCACGCACCAACACTGAAATGCACATCACATACAAACTAAACAATCTCCGACAAGGACATGAGGGGAAACAGAGCGTTAAATACACAACATGTACTTGATGGGATTGGAACCAGGTGTGAAGGAAGACAAGACAAAACCAATGGAAAATGAAAAATGGATCAGTGATGGCTAGAAGGTCGGTGATGTCGACCGCCGAACATCGCCCGAACAAGGAGAGGGACCGACTTCGGCGGAAGTCGTGACAAGTTAATCATTAATATGTTGGATTCACATCTCTATCGCAACCAAACATCTAAGTTAAAGAATAGGACTAAATCTAATCTCATCAAACTTTAAATGCACTTTAAATAATGATTTGATTTAGTCCTATTTTTTTAAACGTATATTTTTGGTTACGATGGAGACTGTGAATTCAACGTATTAATGATTAACTTGAAGATTACATTTGAAATCAACCAAAGCTTGAAACCCTAGCCTGCCTATATATACTGTATTGTCGATTTTATGTTGAACCCTGGGTTGAATTGTAACATTAGTTGTTACTAACTTCACAAATGCTACACAGGCCTAAATAGTCTCATTGATGACATAGAATTATAAAGTATGGTTCCATTTAATTTGCTCTGTTAAACCTACTCTTTGGAATGATTTTGACAGCAACAGTGAATATATTTAGTTATTATGAGATCTCTCAATAATCCTTCTCACGATAACACATTGGTAGTAAGCGACAAATATACCATCTAAGCAGGGTTGGGCTTTGTTTAAACCCTGGATGGGAGACCGAATAGCTGTAGAAGGACAACTATCCAGTAAGAGATGCTGCCCAGCCCAAAAAATCTGATAGTGGATATAACGTTGACGATCTGACATTGTTTTAAAAGTACAAATCCAACGAGGTTTGTCTTTATTTAATATTGGTTGCAATGATGACAATTCTGTGGTTGAAATTCCACCCTCAAAACAACAGTTTATGTTGATAGCTTTTTTCAAATCCAAAGTAAAGTATTTTCCATGTAGACTCCACGTCACAGTACGTTGACAAGTTGTGTTGAAAGTTAATTCACCCAGTTTGTGCCCAGTGGGAAGGCTGGCTCTCTTACTGACCTGAGTTTATCAGCGTTGCTAAGAGAAATGCAACCCTGCCCTACTGCTCAGAACACAACCCACATCTTCCTGTTCCTGTGTTAGGAACAAAGGCCCTGGTTCATATTCATTAAAGCATAACGTACAAAAACATTTTGCAATGGAAAGTGAAAAACAGCATTTCTTATTGGCCAATTTCAGGTAGTCCGTCCCTGTTTGAGTCTGTTTTCTTCCATTTGGTGCCTAATGCAGATGACGCTCGGGCGTGGAGAGCAGTGACGGGTCAGTGTTGAGGGTCTCTTCATTAAAACGCGGCTCAAATGGCTCTTTCTCCCCTTCCTGCCATTCATACAGCAGGCTCTGCCCTCCCTGTCCTTTATCCACTTCCTTCCTGCAGGCAATTAGAAGCGAGAGACGATACTTTACGGGTCTCAGTTCCTCCTAGCTCTGACTGTTGGTAGGAGATGAGATATCCTGGTGACACCTCTTCGTTTCCATTGTCTAAATCCTTGAGTGCTTGAGAGGCGGATGGGGCTCTCGTCAGACACGGGCAGGTTTGTATGGTAAGGAAGGGGGGAACAATTGTGGGCTTAAGGTTAAGTTGGAACAGCTGGATATACAGTAGGACTGCTTCTTGTATGCAACTACATTGAACGCATTATGTAAAGTATTGGTCCCATGTTTCATGAGATGAAATTAGGGCTGTGGTGGTCACGAAATTTCGTCAGCTGGTGATTGTCAAGCAAATAACTGTTGGTCTGACCGTTATTTACATAAACACATTTAGCATCTCCTGGCTTCCCCAAGCCACTGATACAGACATTTGGAACATCTACATTTGAAATACTCTAATAAATCCATGTAATATAGCCTACACCTTCACAATAAATCCATTATTTATTTTAGACAGGTCTAAAGAAACATGATATGAAGAAAATGTAGTCTATTTCAGCAGAACAGTTTTCCTAAAGTTAGGTTCTGATCTGGCTATGATATATGGCTGTGGGCTGCACTAGTTCATTTAGCAGACAAGATTTGCTTAGAATTCCATGACATTATTTTATATATATTTTTTTTCTTGCGCAGGCTGTACACACTTCATCTGTCTCTCATTCACAATTTGACAAGCACTTGATAATGCTTGTAATTTTTCTGTGGCATCCCCTTTGTGTGGCGGTAAGGCACCCTAAAAAAATCCATGTCTTTTGCAGCCAGTGGCCATTGTGCCATTGGCCCAGAGTGCTGCGTTGTGCCCTTCTCCCCGAGTGCTGCATGCCCTGAAGCACCTCTCACTCACATGGCTCTCCATCACTTGATCGGGTCTTTCTCACAGGCTACAAGTGAAGACAGACACATCGGGGACGCAACTGCGTGCGTCCTTATCCAATTCCGAGGTGCGTATTGAAGATATTGGAAGGTCTGTCCACATTTACTATTCGTCAGCCAACAAGATGAGTAGGCCTAACAAACAGAGAAAGCACTAGCCTATGTCAATATACTATCCCCCATAATACAAAAGTTGACCTATTCTATTCTGTGCGAGAAATAAATATTCCAAACATAGTCTGGTTGTAACGACCGATACTGGAGATGAGAAGCAGATACGGAGTGTCAAACATTTAATCAGGAACAGACAGGTAACAGAACAGGAACAGCGTCAGCACACGAGTAAACAAAGACAAACAACAATTAATGCTGAAGCAGAGAACAGAGCGGGAAATCAGACAGATATAGGGACGGTAATGACAGAGGTGATTGAGTCCAGGTGAGTCCAATAATTGCTGATGCGCGTGACGGGGGAAGGCATGTGTGCGTAATGATGATGGCAGGAGTGTGCAATGCTGGGGAGCCTGGCGCCCTCCGAGCGCCAGAGGGGAAGAGTGGGAGCAGGAGCGACACTGGGACAGTTGTGGGATGCGATAGATCTCAAATTAATACAGCCACTAGCATCAACAAAAACTGTTTTGTGCAATGTGGCTGACGGAACAGATCAGAACGTTTAGCTTAAATGTTGATAAACCTATAAGCGCAGCAATGGGCACAAGGCAGTAGGCTATAAGCACGAATGTGACAATTATCATGCACCTGTCTTGAAACAGGGGCAGGGGAAATATCATCTATGCCCTTAAATAGCGAATGGAGGACTCTTTTCCCGTGATTCATTTTCATGCAAGCCAGGTAGGCTATAATCCTTTTGTAAAGATGAGCCATGTGCTTTAATATTAGGAAAGTTGAGAAATAAATATAGTAGGTCTAGCATATAGAAAGCTGATGGGATCCTCCTCTTTTTAATAGAGGCCATCACTCTGTTTTCTCACACTATTGCATAGCCTATAGAAATGTTGCACAACATGAGCTCATGGGCTCTCATGAAGATTAGATTTTCGATTACATTTGCGTTGATGTCAATGATTAGAGGGAGTGCTGAGTACCAGGCACGTAGCAAGTTTGGAAGGCTACTAATTCCCCCCCAAAAAGATATATATATATATTTGAACATCCCTGTTAGTGAGCATTTCACCTTTGCCAACATAATTCATCCACCTGACAGGTGTGGCATATCAAGAAGCTGATTAAACACCATGATCATTGCTGGGGCAGGGGAGCCTAGTGATTAGAGTGTTGGACTAGTAAGTGAAAGGTTGCAAGATTGGATCCCTGAGCTGACAAGGATAAAAATCTGTCGTTCTGCCCCTGAACAAGGCAGTTAACCTACTGTTCCTAGGCCGTCATTGAAAATAAGAATTTGTTCTTAATTGACTTGCCCAGTTAAATAAAGGTACAATCAAAACAAATTTAAAAATTGCACAGGTGCAGCTTGTACTTGAGTCTATAAAAGACCACTCTAAAATGTGCAGTTTTGTCACACAAGACGATGCCACAGATGTTTCGAGGGAGGGAGCAATTGGCATGCTGACAGCAGCAATGTCCACCAGAGCTGTTGCCAGGGAATTGAATGTGAAGTGTGGCGGTGAAGTGTGCTCTTCACAGATGAATCCCGGTTTCAATTGTACAAGGCAGATGGCAGACAGCGTGTATGACATCGTGTGGGCTAGCGGTTTGCTGATGTCAGCATTGTGAACAGAGTGCCCCGTGGTGGCGGTGAGGTTATTGTATGGGTAGGCATAAGCTACGGACAATGAACACAATTGCATTTTATTGATGGAAATTTGAATGCACAGAGATACCGTGACGAGATCCTGAGGCCCATTGTCGTGCCATTTCTCTGCTTCCATCACCTCCTGTTTCAGCATGATAATGCACTGTCCCATGTCGCAAGGATCTGTACACAATTCCTGGAAGCTGAAAATGTCCCAGGTATTCCCTGGCCTGCATACTCACCAGACATGTCACCCATTATGCATGTTTGGGATACTCTGGAATGACGTTTACGATAGCATGTTCCAGTTCTCGCCAATATCCAGCAACTTCACACAACCATTGAAGAGGAGTGGGACAACATTCTACAGGCCACTAACCAACAACTCTATTCAAAGGAGATGTGTCGCGCTGCATGAGGCAAATGGTGGTCACACCAGATGCTGACTGGTTTTCTGATCCACGCCCCTACCTTTTTTTAAGGTATCTGTGACCAACAGATGCATATCTGTATCCCTGTCATGTGAAATCCATAGATTAGGGCCTATTGAAATGATTTCAATTGACAGATTTCCTTATTTGAACTGTAACTCAGTCAAATCTATGAAATTGTTGCATGTTGCGTTCATATTTTTGTTCAGTGTATTTCAGTGTAAGAGTTAAGTACAGTGTGATAAGTGTTTTTAGAAACCAAGTATGTTGGCCTAAAGGCCTTCCCATAAATTTCTCCTTTTTTAATTTTAATGTTACATACACTGGATAGATGCAGTGAAATGTGTTGTTTTACAGGGTCAGCCATAGTAGTAGGTTGCCCCTGGAGCAAATTCAGTTTAAGTGCTCAAGGGCGCATCAACAGATTTTTCACCTTGTTGGCTCGGGGATTCGAGCCAGCTAGCGAAAAAAAACAGGAATTATGTAAGAAAATCTAGTATTTTGAATGAGTATGGGAACATTTCACTAAATGCTTAGCCTTCAACATCATAGTACCCTTCAAGCTCATCATTAAGCTCGGGACTCTGGGTTTGAGTCTGAACCCAGCCCTGTGCAACTGGGTCCTGGACTTCCTAATGGGCTGTCCCCAGGTGCTGACGGTAGGGGACGGTAGGGAACAACACTTCCACTACGCTGGTCCTCAACACAGTGGCCCCACAATGTTATATAGAATGTTATATGGTTGTGTAGTATGAGGGCCAAGACAAAACATGAGCAAAGACTCAACAAACACCCAAACTTGTTGTTGTGGAAGCACCACATGCTTTCAATGGGCGGATTCGATTATGTTTAGCCGCTGGGCACCGGTTTATGACCCGTGACGTGAGCGGGCAAAAGCGGTGGGGCAGAAGCTTAGTCCTTCTCGAATGGAACAGTAATCTGCGCCGCTCTGTCCAGTTGTCAACAATGCAACAGGGTGCATCGTCCAGAAACAAAATATTTGTTAGAATTTTCAAACTGGTTTTCATTGGGAAGCATTTTTTAAATCAAAAGCAATCACTTTTGCATGTGAAAACACATAACCCTATTCATTACTCTATGTGCTTAATTACGCCACTGAGAGGACGTATTTGGGTGTTTTTGGAACCTTTGTTCATCATTTTTTGGGGCCCCCATACTACACAATTAGGATGAGGAAGGGATTTGCTGTTTGGGGTACGTTTTTCAAAAACGTGAATTCACACAAAAGGTGTCTGGACCCTTCTATAACATGCCACAAGAGGTGGGACCAAGTCACTACTATTGAAGCCACAAGCATGTCTCAAGTCACAAGGTCCATGTCTCAAGTCGAGTCCCAAGTTGTGCAAGTTTAAATATTTTTTTAAACGCCACGGGCCTGATAACACCACGGCTCATGGACACTTGACATACCAAAAGACCAGTAGGCCTATGCTAGTATCATCAGTCTCAAGTCTTGAGGCTCCAAGTCTCAAGTCATGTGACTGGATATCATTTACATAAAACATTTAGATTTGGTTCTAAAAAAGAACTTCTCCTTTAACACATTTTAACAATTAATGTGTAGAACAAGGTGTTCCTAGTTCCCTTTCCACAGCATGTTTTCTGTAAAGGTCGAGCTGCAGCTGAGCTGACAATAGACTAGCGAGACATCCTGTACTCCTCTTTGCTCTCGCTCTCTCGCTCTCCTGTACTCCTCTCTTTGAGGCTGAGCCCGTTACGTAACAACCCCACCAAGGCAAGCCTGACTGGGCATGAACAGAGCTCCTTCTTCCCCTTTCTCTGCATAACAAATGGCACCCTATTTCCTATATAGTGCACAACTTTTGACCAGAGCCCTATTGGTAGAGGGGCAAAAGTAGTGCACTGTACAGGGAATAGGGTGCCATTTGGATGCTGCCCTTGTTATGTTTTACTTATCAGACATTGTCTGTTTTGGAATGTAAAAAGCCTATTCTGACTGTACTGCCACTGGCAGAAATCTCTCACCCCTGTCTGTCTCCCAGACAAATACCTTCCTCTTCTGACTTAAATTGGAAAAATTAAACAAGTAACCTCTCATCTAACATCATAAGTCAGCTTGCCCTACACACACACACACACACACACACACACACACACACACACACACACACACACACACACACACACACACACACACACACACACACACACACACACACACCTTATCCGTGGCATACTCAGGGCAACGTGTCTTGACAGAAAGATCTGGTGAAACTTCCAGGTATTGTCGCTTACGTATGTCTTGTCTCTTTCACACGGGCACAATATGCTTGTCCAAAGCATCTCAGCTACCATGGTAGGTTTTGTTTTGTGTCAGAGAAAAGTATTCTAGTCAGGAAGAATCATAAGGGTTCTACATGGAACGCAAAAGGGGTTTTTCAAAGGGTTCTCATATACTGTACACTCTACTTAGAGTACACTCTACTCTGAACCCTTTGAAAACCCCTAGTTGTTTCCAGGTAGAACCCTTTTGCGTTCCATGTAGAACCCTTTCCACAAAGGGACACATTTTGTTTTTTGCCATAGCACTACACAGCTGACTCTAATAACCAACTCATCATCAAGCTTTGATTATTTGAAGCACAGGTACTGTAACAAGTTACAGGTCAAAGCACAACTAGGCTATTAGGTTGTTTACTCCAATCATGTATGCCTATCAGGTGTTCAGATCCTTGTCCTCTCCAATGTTTTTGCACCTGTTAACACCAAAATCACATACCTCATCAGCATGATTGACAGCTAGTCAGTGTAATGATTCATCAACAAACAGTGCCTCTAAGTCATGGCCAGACAACACAGACAGACAGCACAACCAACCCAGCAATTCATCTCCAGTGATAGGGTTGAGGGTACAGCAGGGCACCTTTCGCCAAAGTGTGTGATCAAACAGGAGAAACAGCTGTTTACCAAGCATCACTGTAACTTTGACGTAGTTGTACGTTGCAGGTTGGACTTCCTGGGCATGGTACTGGGTGCCATACAGTCATGGCATGCATAGCTGTGGGAAGATTGGGGGATATGAGTTTTTAGGATTCTACACATCACATTTTAAGCAGGGTAAAAAAAATATATAAGCGTTTTATAAATGCATTTCGCACAATTCCAAGTAATGTATGATAGAAATACATTAGCATAATATTTTTTTAATAGTTGTTACGGTTTTCTTCCGTTGAAGGAGAGTCGGACCAAAATGCAGCGTGGTTAATACGATACATCTTTAATAAAGATGACACACGAAAATACAAAACAACAAACGGAACGTGAAAACCTATACAGCCTATCTGGTGAATACAAAACACTGAGACAGGAACAATCACCCACGAAACACTCAAATAATATGGCTGCCTAAATATGGTTCCCAATCAGAGACAACGAGAATCACCTGCCTCTGATTGAGAACCGCCTCAGGCAACCATAGACTTTGCTAGAACACCCCACTAAGCCACAATCCCAAAACCTACGAAAAACCCCAATACACAAACACACCACAAAATAAACCCATGTCACACCCTGGCCTGACCAAATAAAGAAAGAAAACACAAAATACTAAGACCAGGGCGTGACAATAGTACTGAAATGACCGAAATGAGTGGCTACTCTACAGTGACAAACGGAGAGCAGTAAAAACGACCTGGTCTTGAACGCGAACAATATACGGTGCATTCAGAAAGTATTCAGACCCTTTGACATTTTCCACATTTTGTTACGTTACAGCCTTATTCGAAAATTGATTCAATTGTTTCTTGTCTGTAACACCCACAACTACTTGTTACATTTTAAATGCTTAGCAGGACAGGACAATTCTCAAATTCACACACTAATCAAGAGAACGTCTCTGGTCATCCCTACTGCCTCTGATCTGTCAGACTCACTAAACACAAATGCTATGTTTGTGTAAGTGTTGGAGTGTGCCTCTGGCTATTCATAAATAAATACAATAACAAGAAAATGGTGCTGTCTGGTTTGCTTAATATAAGGAATTTGTATATTTGTATATTTTAGCACATCTACTTTTGATACCAAAGTGTATTTTAAACCAAATACTTTTACTGAAGTAGTATTCTATTGGGTGACGTTCACTTTTACTGAAGTAGTATTCTATTGGGTGACGTTCACTTTTACTGAAGTAGTATTCTATTGGGTGACGTTGACTTTTACTGAAGTAGTATTCTATTGGGTGACGTTCACTTTTACTGAAGTAGTATTCTATTGGGTGACGTTCACTTTTACTGAAGTAGTATTCTATTGGGTGACGTTCACTTTTACTGAAGTAGTATTCTATTGGGTGACGTTCACTTTTACTGAAGTAGTATTCTATTGGGTGACGTTCACTTTTACTGAAGTAGTATTCTATTGGGTGACGTTGACTTTTACTGAAGTAGTATTCTATTGGGTGACGTTCACTTTTACTTGAGTGCTTTTCTATGAACTCAAAATGAGAAAAAAAATCCAGAAAATCACATTGTAGGATTTTTTATGAATTTATTTGCAAATTATGTTGGAAAATAAGTATTTGGTCAATAACAAAAGTTTATCTCAATACTTTGTTATATACCCTTTGTTGGCAATGACAGAGGTCAAACGTTTTCTATAAGTCTTCACAAGGTTCACCTCATTCACTAGGTCCCCCCGTGTGGTTCTGTCATTTTTGCTCACAGTTCTTGTGATCATTTTGACCCCACGGGGTGAGATCTTGCGTGGAGCCCCAGATCGAGGGAGATTATCAGTGGTCTTGTATGTCTTCCATTTCCTAATAATTGCTCCCACAGTTGATTTCTTCAACCAAGCTGCTTACCTATTGCAGATTCAGTCTTCCCAGCCTGGTGCAGGTCTACAATTTTGTTTCTGGTGTCCTTTGACAGCTCTTTGGTCTTGGCCATAGTGGAGTTTGGAGTGTGACTGTTTGACTGTACCTTACGACAAAAAATAGCTTCTGGATATCAGGACAGCGATCACTCACCTCAGATTAGACAAAGATTTTTTTCTTCAACAATTCTCAGAAAACCCGACAAGGCCAACATCCCAGTTATTGGCAAGAGGAAAAGAAGCAGGTACAGAGGACACAGAGCGGGGTGCCTCGTAAGGATTCGCAGAAGGCGAGTGGGAAAGCTGCCGTTATCGTCAATATTACTCACCAACGTGCAATTGGCAATAAATTAGACGAGGTACGATCACGAATATCCTTCCAACGGGACATCAAAAACGGTAGTATCCTATGTTTCACGGAATCGTGGCTGAATGATGACATGGATATTCAGCTAGCGGGATATACGCTGCACTGGCAAGATGGAACAGCACACTCCGATAAGACTAGAGGAAGCCATTGTAAACAACAGCTGGTGCACGAAATCTAAGAAAGTCAAATAAAATCAAATAACTTTTATTTGTCACGTACACATGGTTAGTAGATGTTAATGCGAGGGTAGTGAAATGCTTGTGCTTCTAGTTCCGACAATGCAGTAATGCAGTAATAACCAACGAGTAATCTAACCTAACAATTCCACAACAACTACCTTATACAACACAAGTGTAAAGTGATAAAGAATATGTACATAAATATATATGAATGAGTGATGGTACAGAATGGCATAGGCAAGATGCAGTAGATGGTATCGAGTACGGTATATACATACGAGATGAGTAATGTAGGATATGGAAACATTATATTAAGTGGCATTGTTTAAAGTGGCTAGTGATACATTTTTTACATACATTTTCCATTATTAAAGTGGCTGGAGTTGAGTCAGTATGTTGGCAGCAGCCACTCAATGTTAGTGGTGGCTGTTTAACAGTCTGATGGCCTTGGCACCCAAGGCACCCATCAGACAGAAACAGAAGCTGTTTTTCAGTCTCTCGGTCCCTGCTTTGATGCACCTGTACTGACCTCGCCTTCTGGATGATAGCTGGGTGAACAGGCAGTGGCTCGGGCGTTTGTTGTCCTTGATGATCTTTATGGCCTTCCTGTGACATCAGGTGGTGTAGGTGTCCTGGAGCGCAGGTAGTTTGCCCCCCGGTGATGCATTGTGCAGACCTCACTACCCTCTGGAGAGCCTTATGGTTGTGGGTGGAGCAGTTGCCGTACCAGGCGGTGATACAGCCCGACAGGATGCTCTCGGTTTTGCTTAAAACTTTCTACCCTCTCCACTACTGTCCCGTCGATGTGGATAGGGGGGTGCTCCCTCTCCTGAAGTCCACGATCATCTCCTTTGTTTTGTTGACATTGAGTGTGAGGTTATTTTCCTGACACCACACTCCTCATCTCCTCCCTGTAGGCCATCTCGTCATTGTTGGTAATCAAGCCTACCATTGTAGTGTCGTCCGCAAACTTGATGATTGAGTTGGAGGCGTGCATGGCCACGCAGTCATGGGTGAACAGGGAGTACAGGACGCACCCTTGTGGGGCCCCAGTGTTGAGGATCAGCGGGGTGGAGATGTTGTTCCCTACCCTCACCACCTGGGGACGGCCCGTCAGGAAGTCCAGTACCCAGTTGCACAGGGCGGGGTCGAGACCCAGGGTCTCGAGCTTGATGACGAGTTTGGAGGGTACTATGGTGTTAAATGCTGAGCTGTAGTCAATGAACAGCATTCTCACATAGGTATTCCTCTTGTCCAGATGGGTTAGGGCAGTGTGCAGTGTGGTTGCTATTGCGTCGTCTGTGGACCTATTGGGGTGGTAAGCAAATTGGAGTGGGTGTCAGGTAGGCTGGAGGTAATATGGTCCTTGACTAGTCTCTCAAAGCACTTCATGATGATGGAAGTGAGTGCTACGGGCGGTAGTCGTTTAGCTCAGTTACCTTAGCTTTCTTGGGAACAGGAACAATGGTGGCCCTCTTGAAGCATGTGGGGACAGCAGACTGGGATAAGAATTGATTGAATATGTCCGTAAACACACCAGCCAGCTGGTCTGCGCATGCTCTGATGACGTGGCTGGGGATGCCATCTGGGCCTGCAGCCTTTCGAGGGTTAACACGTTGTTTTACTCATGTCACCTGCAGTGAAGGAGAGTCCGCAGGTTTTGGTAGCGTGCAGTGTCAGTGGCACTGTACTGTCCTCAAAGCGAGCAAAGAAGTTGTTTAGTCTGTCTGGGAGCAAGACATCCTGGTCCGCGATGGGGCTGGTTTTCTTTTTGTAATCCGTGATTGACTGTAGACCCTGCCACATACCTCTTGTGTCTGAGCCATTGAATTGCGACTCTACGTTGTCTCTATGCTGACGCTTAGCTAGTTTGATGGCCTTGCGTAGGGAATAGCTACACTGTTTGTATTCGATCATGTTTCCGGTCACCTTGCCCTGGTTAAAAGCAGTGGTTCGATGCTTTCAGTTTCGCACGCATGCTGCCATCAATCCACGGTTTCTGGTTTGGGAATGTTTTAATAGTCGCTGTGCGTACGACATCGCCGATGCACTTGCTAATGAACTCTATCACCGAATCAGCATATTCGTCAATGTTGTTGTTGGATGCCATGCGGAACATATCCCAATCTATGTGATCGAAGCAGTCTTGAAGCGTGGAATCAGATTGGTCAGACCAGCGTTGAACAGACCTCAGCGCGGGAGCTTCCTGTTTTAGTCTCTGTCTATAGGCTGGGAGCAACATAATGGAGTTGTGGTCAGCTTTTCCGAAAGGAGGGCGGGGGAGGGCCTTATATGCGTCGTGGAAGTTAGAATAACAATGATCCAGGGTTTTACCAGCCCTGGTTGCACAATCGATATGCTGATAGAATTTAGGGAGTATTGTTTTCAGATTAGCCTTGTTAAAATCCCCAGCTACAATGAATGCAGCCTCAGGATATGAGGTTTGCAGTTTACATAGAGTCAAATAAAGTTTGTTCAGGGCCATCGATGTGTCTGCTTGGGGGTGAATATATACGGCTGTGATTATAATCGAAGAGAATTCTCTTGGTAGATAATGTGGTCGACATTTGATTGTGAGGAATTCTAAGTCAGGTGAACCGAAGGCCTTGAGTTCCTGTATGTTGTTATGATCACACCACATCTCGTTAATCATAAGGTATATCCCCCCCGTCGCTCTTCTTACCAGAAAGATGCTTGTTTCTGTCGGCGCGATGCGTGAAGAAACCAGCTGGCTGTACCGACTCCGATAGCGTGTCTCGAGTGAGCCATGTTTCCGTGATGCAAAGAACGTTACAGTCTCTGATGTCTCTCTGGAATGCTACCCTTGCTTGGATTTCATCAACCTTGATGTCAAGAGACTGGACATTGGCGAGTAGTATGCTAGGGAGTGGTGCGCGATGTGCCCGTCTCCGGAGCCTGACCAGAAGACTGCTTCATTTGCCCCTTTTTACGGCGAAGTAAAAGAAGAAAACAACTTCGCCGGCTGGGATCCGATCCATTGTCCTGGGTGGTGGGCAAAACAAAGGATCCGCTTCGGGGAAGTCGTATTCCTGGTCGTAATGATGGTGAGTTGACGTTGCTCTTATATCCAGTAGTTCCTCCCGACTGTATGTAATAAAACCTAAGATTACCTGCGGTACCAATGTAAGAAATAACACGTAAAAAAACAAAATACTGAATAGTTTCCTAGGAACGCGAAGAGGCCATCCCTGTCGGCGCCGCAGATAGAAAGGCTTTGAGTAGAGCTGACACTATTCCACAAAGTAGTGCTAGATTTTGCTCGCCTGAAGTAGAGTATCTTGTGATAAAATTCAGACCACACTATTTACCCTAGAGAGTTTTCAGCTATACTTTTTGTAGCTGTTTATTTACCACCGCAGACAGATGCTGGCACTAAGACCGCACTCAGTCAGCTGTATAAGGAAATAAGCAAACAGGAAACCGCTCATCCAGAGGCGGCGCTCCTAGTGGCAGGAGACTTTAATGCAGGGAAACTTAAATTAGTTCAACCTAATTTCTATCAACATGTTAAATGTGCAACCAGAGGAAAAAAATATATAGATCGCCTGTACTCCACACACAGAGACGCGTACAAAGCTCTCCCTCGCACTCCATTTGGTAAATCCGAACACAATTCTATCGTCCTGATTCCTGTTTACAATCAAAAATTAAAGCAGGAAGCACTAGTGACTCGGTCTAGGACGTCGTCCCCACAGTGACTGTACGTGCGTACTCCAACCAGAAGCCATGGATTTACAGGCAACATTCGAGAAAAGGGTAGAGCTGCCGCTTTCAAGGTGCAGGACTCTAACCCGGAAGCTTATAAGAAATCCTGCTATGCCTTCCGAAAAAACCATCAAGCAGGCAAAGCGTCAATACAGGACTAAGAATGAATAATAGTACACCGGCTCCGACGCTCGTCTTATGTGGCAGGGCTTGCAAACTATTACAGACTACAAAGGGAAGCACAGCCATGAGCTGCCCAGTGACACGAGCCTACCAGACGAGCTAAATCACAAGCAGAAAATGTAAAAAGTAATAGCAATTTCTCTCCCCAACCTATGCTCGCTTCGAGGCAAGCAACACTGAGGCATGCATGAGAGCATCAGCTGTTCCGGACAACTGTGTGATCACTCTCTTCGTAGCTGATGTGAGTAAGACCTTTAAACAGGCCAACATACACAAGGCTGCAGGGCCAGACGGATTACCAGGACGTGTGCTCCGGGCATGTGCTGACCAACTGGCATGTGTCTTCACTAACATTTTCAACATGTCCCTTGTTGAGTCTGTAATACCAACATGTTTCAAGCAGACCACCATAGTCTCTGTGCCCAAGAACATGAAGGCAACCTGCCTTCATGACTACAGACCCATAGCACTCATATCCGTAGAGCTTTGAAAGACTGGTAATGGCTCACATAAACACCATTATCCCAGAAACCCTAGACCCACTCAATTTGCATACCGCCCAAACAGATTCACAGATGATGCATTCTCTATTGCAATCCACACTGCCCTTTCCCACCTGGACAAAAGGAACACCTACGTGAGAATGCTATTCATTGACTACAGACTACAGTTCAACACCATAGTACCTTCAAAGCTCATCACTAAGCTAAGGATCCTGGGACTAAACACCTCTCTCTGCAACTGGAACCCGGACTTCCTGACAGGCCACGCCCAGGTGGTGAGGGTAGGTAGCAACACATCTGCCACGCTGATCCTCAAAACTGGAGCCCCTCAGGGATGCGTGCTCAGTGCCCTCCTGTACTCCCTGTTCACCCATGACTGCATGGCCAGGCACAACTCCAACACCATCATTAAGTTTGCAGACGACACAACAGTGGTAGGCCTGATCACCGACAACGATGAGACAGCCCATAGGGAGGAGGTCAGAGACCTGGCCGGGTGGTGCCAGAATAACAACCTATCCCTCAACGTAACCAAGACTAAGGAGATGATTGTGGACTCCAGGAAAATGAGGACCTAGCAAGCCCCCATTCTCATCAACGGGGCTGCAGTGGAGCAGGTTGAGAGCTTCAAGTTCACTGGTGTCCACATCACCAACAAACTAAAATGGTCCAAACACAACCAAGACAGTCGTGAAGAGGGCACGGCAAAGCCTATTCCCCCTAAGGAAACTAAAAATATTTGGCATGGGTCCTGGTAGCATCACTGCCTGGTACGGCAATTGCTTGGCTTCCGACCGCAAGGCACTACAGAGGGTAGTGAGTATGGGGCTAAGCTGCCTGCCATCCAGGACCTCTACACCAGGCGGTGTCAGAGGAAGGCCCTAAAAATGGTTTAAAAAAAACAGCCACCCCAGTCAGACTGTTCTCTCTACTACTGCATGGCACGTGGTACTGTATTTTATTTTTTTATTTTATTTTATTTAACCTTTATTTAACCAGGTAGGCTAGTTGAGAACAAGTTCTCATTTACAACAGCGGCCTTGGTCAAGATAAAGCATAGCAGTGTGAACAGACAACAACACAGAGTTACACATGGAGTAAACAATAAACAAGTCAATAACACAGTAGAAAAAAAGAAAAAAAGAGTCTATATACATTGTGTGCAAAAGGCATGAGGAGGTAGGCGAATAATTACAATTAAGCAGATTAACACTGGAGTGATAAATGATCAGATGGTCATGTGCAGGTAGAGATACTGGTGTGCAAAAGAGCAGAAAAGTAAATAAATAAAAACAGTATGGGGATGAGGTAGGTAAATTGGGTGGGCTATTTACCGATGGACTATGTACAGCTGCAGCGATCGGTTAGCTGCTCAGATAGCAGATGTTTAAAGTTGGTGAGAGAGATAAAAGTCTCCAACTTCAGCGATTTTTGCAATTCATTCCAGTCACAGGCAGCAGAGAACTGGAAGGAAATGAGGTGTTGGCTTTAGGGATGATCAGTGAGATACACCTGCTGGAGCGCGTGCTAAGGGTTGGTGTTGCCATCGTGACCAGTGAACTGAGATAAGGCGGAGCTTTACCTAGCATGAACTTGTAGATGACCTGGAGCCAGTGGGTCTGGCGACGAATATGTAGCGAGGACCAGCCGACTAGAGCATACAGGTCGCAGGGGTGGGTGGTATAAGGTGCTTTAGTAACAAAACGGATGGCACTGTGATAAACTGCATCCAGTTTGCTGAGTAGAGTATTGGAAACTATTTTGTAGATGACATCGCCGAAGTCGAGGATCGGTAGGATAGTCAGTTTTACTAGGGTAAGTTTGGTGGCGTGAGTGAAGGAAGCTTTGTTGCGGAATAGAAAGCCGACTCTAGATTTGATTTTAGATTGGAGATGTTTGATATGAGTCTGGAAGGAGAGTTTACAGTCTAGCCAGACACCTAGTTAATTATAGATGTCCACATATTCTAAGTTGGAACCATCCAGGGTGATGATGCTAGTCGGGCGTGCGGGTGCAGGCAGTGAATGATTGAAAAGCATGCATTTGGTTTTACTAGCGTTTAAGAGCAGTTGGAGGCCACGGAAGGAGTGTTGTATGGCATTTAAGCTCGTTTGGAGGTTAGATAGCACAGTGTCCAAGGAAGGACCAGAAGTATACAGAATGGTGTCGTCTGGTAGAGGTGGATCAGGGAATCGTCCGCAGCAAGAGCAACACCATTGATATATACAGAGACAAGAGTTGGCCCGAGAATTGAAATCCTGTGGCTCCCCCAAAGAGACTGCCAGAGGAACGGACAACATGTCCTCCAATTTGACACACTGAACTCTGTCTGCAAAGTAGTTGGTGAACCAGGCAAGGCAGTCATTAGAAAAACCGAGGCTACTGAGTCTGCCGATAAGAATATGGTGATTGACAGAGTCGAAAGCCTTGGCCAGGTCGATGAAGATGGCTGCACAGTACTGTCTTTTATCGATGGCGGTTATGATATCGTTTAGTACCTTGAGCGTGGCTGAGGTACACCCGTGACCGGCTCGGAAACCAGATGGCACAGCGAAGAAGGTACGGTGGGATTCGAGGTGGTCAGTGATCTGTTTGTTGAACAGGCTGGCAATAGGGGTTGCGACAATGGCGGCGGATAGTTTCAGAAATAGAGGGTCCAGATTGTCAATACCAGCTGATTTGTACGGGTCCAGGTTTTGCAGCTCTTTCAGAACATCTGCTATCTGGATTTGGGTAAAGGAGAAGCTGGGGAGGCTTGGGCGAGTAGCTGCGGGGGGGGGGGAGGGACTGTTGGCCGAGGTTGGAGTAGCCAGGAGGAAGGCATGGCCAGCCGTTGAGAAATGCTTGTTGAAGTTTTCGATTATCATGGATTTATCAGTGGTGACCGTGTTCCCTAGCCTCAGTGCAGTGGGCAGCTGGGAGGAGGTGCTCTTGTTCTCCATGGACTTTACAGTGTCCCAGAACTTTTTGGAGTTAGAGCTACAGGATGCAAATTTATGCTTGAAAAAGCTGGCCATTGCTTTCCTGACTGACTACGTGTATTGGTTCCTGACTTCCCTGAACAGTTGCATATCGCAGGGACTATTCGATGCTATTGCAGTCCGCCACAGGATGTTTTTGTGCTGGTCGAGGGCAGTCAGGTTTGGAGTGAACCAAGGGCTATATCTATTCTTAGTTCTGCATTTTTTTTAATGGAGCATGCTTATCTAAGATGGTGAGGAAGTTACTTTTAAAGAATGACCAGGCATCCTCAACTGACGGGATGAGGTCAATATCCTTCCAGGATACCTGGGCCAGGTCGATTAGAAAGGCCTGCTCGCAGAAGTGTTTTAGGGAGTGTTTGACAGTGATGAGGGGTGGTTGTTTGACTGCGTACCCATAGCGGATACAGGCAATGAGACAGTGATCGCTGAGATCCTGATTGAAGACAGTGGAGGTGTATTTGGAGGGCCAGTTGGTCAGGATAACGTCTATGAGGGTGCCCTTGTTTACAGATTTAGGGTTGTACCTGGTGGGTTCCTTGATGATTTGTGTGAGATTGAGGGCATCTAGCTTAGATTGTAGGACTGCCGGGTTGTTAAGCATTTCCCAGTTTAGGTCACCTAACAGAACAAACTCTGAAGCTAGATGGGGGGCGATCAATTCACAAATGGTGTCAAGGCCACAGCTGGGAGCTGAGGGGGGTCGGTATCATATATGCATAGTCACTTTAACTATACATTCATGTACATACTACCTCAATTGGCCCGACCAAGCAGTGCCCCCGCACATTGGCTAACCGGGCTATCTGCACTGTGTCCCGCCACCCACCACCCACCAACCCTTCTTTTACGCTACAATACTGTCCATCATATATGCATAGTCACTTTAACCATATCTACATGTACATACTATCTCATTCAGCCTGACTAACTGGTGCCTGTATATAGCCTCGCTACTGTCTTTTTCACTTTGGTTTTTTATTTAATTACTTAAATATTGTTCACCTAATACCTTTTTTGCACTGTTGGTTAGAGCCTGTAAGCTCTACACCTGTTGTATTCGGCGCACGTGACAAATAAACTTGGATTTGATTTGACATGCATGCACATTCCCCTTATCTCATATCTGGGTTTCGGCAGTACCAAGACAGGAGTTAGAGATTAGCATGGGTGTGCTAATCTCAATAATAACAAGGATGCATATTAGACGCATGTTAGAATGTGTAGCTCAGTTGGTAGAGCATTATGCTTGCAACTCTAGGATAGTGGGTTTAATTCCCGTGGACCACCCGAATGTAAAATGTGCGCACGCTTTGGATAAAGGTGTCTGCTAAATGTAATAATTACTAACATGTTATGTTATGACAATCGATATCTCCCTAGAGAGAGGGATTAGAGAATGGCATGGTAAAACCTACCCTTGCAGTCAATGTATTGCATATCACCAACTAGATATACTGTATATAATACTTGCATGTGGAATAATCACAAGGAGGCATGTTAGAATAAGTAGGGTAATATCTCTCTCTCATGTATGCACACACATTCATGGTTCCGTTCCACTAATTTCAAGGTCATTCATTGAACACTGTTTTTCAGGACATAGTACGTATTTGCCAAACTTGATCTTCCAAAAGCTGAGGAGGCTGTTATTGTTATTATAATGGTATGTTATGAAGTTGCCATACCAACTGACTATCTAACTGTCTATCTGTATACAGTTTCCCACTGGGCACAAACTGGTTGAACATAATTTGTCAACGTATTGTGACATGGAATGTATGTGGAAAATACATTGTATTTGAAAAAAGCAATCAATATAAACTGTTGTTTTGAGGGTGAAATTTCAACCACGGGATGATGTCATCATGGTAACCAAATTTCCACATAGACAAACCTTATATAAAATATGTTGAATTTGTACCTTTAAAACAACGTCAGATCTTCAACGTTCGTAAAAAAATAAAGGCTGGGCAGCACCTCCTACTGGAGAATGAATCTATGTGCAGCTACCCTTCGGTCTCCGATCCAGGGTTTTAACCATACCAAACCCAGCCCTGCTTAGCTATGAAATTTGTCACTGACTGTTACCAATATGCTATCATGAGAATGATTGTTGAGAGAATTCAACTTAAAAATGAAATAGATTCACTGTTGCTATCCAAGTCATTCCAAAGGGTAGGTTTAAACTTTTTAGGGCTAGGGGGCAGGATTACAGACATTTGGTGTAATGCCGTGCCCAAAGTAAACTGCCTGTTACTCAGGCCCAGAAGCTAGGATATGCATATAATTGGTAGTATTGGATAGAAAACACTCCGAAGTTTCTATAACTGTTCAAATGTCTGTGAGTATAACAGAACTGATATGGTAGGTGAAAACCAGAGGAGAATCCATCTGGAAATGTCTTTTTTGAGGTCATAGCTCTTTCAAATGCTTGTTTATGGGAGATTCAAAGGAATCCCTTCAGATTGCAGTTCCTGTGGCTTCCACTAAATGTCAACAGTCTTTAGAAAGGGTTTCAGGCTTGTTTTTTGAAAAAGGACTTACTAATTGTAGTTTTTCAAGGTGGCTCTTATTTTGGACTGTAGTCTTTTGACGTGCGTGGATGAGGGCGAGCACTTCATTATTTATGTCCGGTATTGAATATACTACATTCCGTCTTAAATGTTATAGTTTATTTACACATTAGGGTACCTGAGGATTGTTTAGAAACATTGGTTGACTTGTTTGGACGAATTTTATTGTTAACTTTTGGCATTCCTTTGTATGCATGTTGAACGAGTGGAACGGGTGGATTACTGAATCAAACGCGCCAACTAAACGGACCTTTTTGGGATATAAAGAAGGACTTTATCGATTTGTTGTGTAGCTGGGACACTTGGGATTGCAAACAGAGGTACATCTTTAAAAGGTAAGTGATTTATTTTATCGCTATTTCTGACCTTTGTGACTCCTCTTCTGGTTTGGAAAATGTTTTTTATGCTTTTGTATGTGGGGAGCTGTCCCCAGATAATCGCATGGTATGCTTTCACCGTAAAGCCTTTTTGCAATCTGACAACACGGATGGATTAACAAGAAGTTAAGCTTTTAAACAATGTAAGACACTTGTATGTCTATGAATGTTTAATATTACGATTTTTGCATTTTGAATTTCACGCTCTGCAATTTCACCGGATGTTGTCGAGGCGCTAGTGCCCCACCTATCCCAAATAAGTTTTTAACAGAGCAAATTAAATGTGAACATACTTTATCACTCATAAATTATCAACTGCTATTCTTTCAATTAAAACCAGAATTCAACAAAAAATAGACAATGCAGTAGGCCTAGTGTTACAAGCTCTGGCTGATTTAAAATGTAATGATATTTTGTGTTTGGTTGACAACATAACCAAATATCATGGTTGCAATGGAGAAGTGAATCAAACAAAAAATTATTAATTTGTAGACAAACTACAATTAAAGCCATTCCCCCTTTCTCTTTATATTGGATCTTTATTCAGCTCCTGTGAAAAGTTTGGATGTGTGTAAAACCCTCCATAGTCTTAAGTTGCCTTGTCTGTATTATTCACACTTGGGGAGCAATTATGGTGCCTGTAACTGTATTTAGACATAGACAGTACCAGTCAAAAGTTTGGACACACCTACTCATTCCAGGGGTTTTCTTTATTTATAATATTTTCCAGAGGTGTGGACTCGAGTCACATGACTTGGACTCGAGTCAGACTCGAATCACAATTATGATGACTTGCAACTCGACTTTGACTTTAACACCAATGACTCGTGACTTGACTTGGACTTGAGCCTTATGACTCGACCTGACTTGATACCCTCCCCAAGCCCAAATATAAAAAATTATGCTATAAAAAAAGTGTGCAGCGCATCAACTCTTCATTTAACAGATTACATGTTGAATCGGACAGCAGCCAATCAAATTGTGCCAGCTGAGAAAAAGTTGGATGTGGCAGTGCAGAGGAACGTCGGAGGGTGAATTCAGATGGAGCCCTTGGATAGATGATTATTATTTTCGGACGTAAAGACGATGCTGTATCAGCAAAAAACGGATTGCAACTTGCAAAACATGCGTGAAGAAAATTACAGGAGGCGCAACAATTTACAACTTTGTTTGACATTTGAAGCTGCACAAAGAACGGTAAGTCATGACTAATGAAGCCGACAGCTAAAGTTGAAGTCGGAAACGTACATACCCCTTCACCAAATATTTTTTAACTCAGTTTTTCACAATCCCTGACATTTAATCCTAGTAAAAATTCCCTGTCGTAGGTCAGTTAGGATCACCACTTTATTTTAAGAATGTGAAATGTCAGAATAATAGTAGAGAGAATGATTTATTTCAGCATTTCTTTCTTTCATCACATTCACCAGTGGGTCAGAAGTTTACATACACTCAATTAGTATTTGGTAGCATTGCCTATAAATGATTTAACTTTGGTCAAATGTTTCGGGTAGCCTTCCACAAGCTTCCCACAATAAGTTGAGAGAATTTTGTCCCATTCTTCCTTGCTCGCACACACTTTTTCAGTTCTGTCCACAAATGTTCAATAGGATTGAGGTCAGGGCTTTGTGCTGGCCACTCCAATACCTTGACTTTGTTGTCCTTAGGCCATTTTGCCACAACTTTGGAAGTATGCTCAGGGTCATTGGCCATTTGGAAGACTCATTTGCGACCAAGCTGTAACTTCCTGACTGATGTCTTGAGATGTTTCTACAATATATCCACATAATTTTCCTCCCTCATGTAGCCATCTAATTGTGAAGTGCACCAGTCCCTCCTGCAGCAAAGCACCCCCACAACATGATGCTGCACGGCTTCACGTGCTTCATGGTTGGGATGGTGTTCTTCGGCTTGCAAGCTTCCCCCTTTATCCTCCAAACATAACAATGGTCATTATGGCCAAGCAATTCTATTTTTGTTTCATCCAACCAGAGGACATTTCTCCCAAAAAGTACAATCTTTGTTCCCATGTGCAGTTGCAAACTGTGGTCTGGCTTTTTTATGGCAGTTTTGGAGCAGTGGCTTCTTCCTTGCTGAGCGGCCCTTCAGGTTATGTCAATTCTGACTCGTTTTACTGTGGATATAGATATTTTTGTACCTGTTTCCTCCAGCATCTTCACAAGGTCCTTTGCTGTTGTTCTGGAATTGATTTTCACTTTTCGCACCAAAATACATTCATCTCTAGGAGACAGAACGTGTCTCCTTCCTGAGCGGTCTAGCATTTTTTTGGCTGATGTCTTTTGATTTTCCCATGATGTCAAGCAAAGAGGCACTGAGTTTGAAGGTTGGCCTTGAAATACATCCACAGGTACACCTCCAATTGACTCAAATGATGTCAATTAGCCTATCAGAAGCTTCTAAAGCCATGACATCATTTTCTGGAATTTTCCAAGCTGTTTAAAGGCACAGTCAGCATAGTGTATGTAAACTTCTGACCCACTGGAATTGTGATACAGTGAAATAATATGTCTGGAAACAGTTGTTGGAAAAATGACTTGTGTCATGCACAAAGTAGATGTCCTAACCGACTTGCCAAAGCTATAGTTTGTTAACAAGAAATTTGTGGAGTGGTTGAAAAAGTAGTTTTAATGACTCCATCCTAAGTGTATGTAAACTTCCGACTTCAACTGTATATAATTTATTACTTTGCTAGTGTTGCATGTAGGCTAACTTAACCTTAAATCAATGAGCCTCCACACAGTCAGTCAGTGCGGGAGCTTGATCATTGCACCCCAGATTGAGCTACAACTGGCAGATGGTAGCCTAAATCCTGCCTGATGTTACTGCTGTGCCTAAACCATTTACATACGTTAGCCTACTGTAACCAGAGAGAGAGAGAGAGAGAGAGAGAGAGAGAGAGAGAGAGAGAGAGAGAGAGAGAGAGAGAGAGAGAGAGAGAGAGAGAGAGAGAGAGAGAGAGAGAGAGAGAGAGAGAGAGAGAGAGAGATATTGTGTACAAGCCTACATCGCCCGATTGCGCCCCATAGCGAGGGGGGGGGGGGCTTTCTCATGGCTGCCATGGAAATACAATGTTTATTTGGAAAGTAATATATATATAGATATTTTTAAAAACAACAGTCCATCATTACTTTAAGACATGAAGGTCAGTCAATACGGAACATTACAAGAACTTTGAAAGTTTCTTCAAGTACAGTCGCAAAAACCATCAAGCGCTATGATGAAACAGGCTCTCATGAGGAAAGCCACACGAAAGGAAGACACAGACACAGTTACCTCTGTGTAGAGGATAAGATCATTAGAGTTACCAGCCTCAGAAATTGCAGCCCAAATAAATGCTTCACAGAGTTCAAGTGACAGACACATCTCAACATCAATTGTTCAGAGGAGACTGCATCAATCAGGCCTTCATGGTCAAATTGCTGCAAATAAACCACTACTAAAGGACACCAATAATAAGAAGAGACTTGCTTGGGCAAAGAAACACGACCAATGCACGTTAGACCGGTGGAAGTCTCTCCTCCTAATTGGATATTTTTGGTTCCAACCGCCATGTCTTTGTGAGACACAGAGTAGGTGAACAGATGTTTCCACATGTATGGTTCCCACCTTGAAGCATTGAGGAGGAGGTGTTCTGGTTTGCGCTTAGTGGGACTATCATTTGATTTTCAACAGGACAATGACCCATCATACATCCAGGCTGTGTAAGGGCTATTTGACCAAGAAGGAGAGTGATGGAGTGCTGCATCAGATGACCTGGCCTCCACAATCACCCTGGCTCACCACAATTGTGATGATTTGGGATGAGTTGGACGGCAGAGTGAAGGAAAAGCAGCCAACAAGTGCTCAGCATACGTGGGAACTACTTCAAGACTGTTGGAAAAGCATTCCAGGTGAAGCTGGTACAGAGAATGCCAAGAGTTTGCAAAGCTGTCATCAAGGCGAAGGGTGTCTACTTTGAAGAATATAAAATATATTTGGATTTGTTTAACACTTTTTTGGTTTCTACGCGATTCCATATGTGCTATTTCATAGTTTTGATGTCGTCACTATTATTCTACAATGTTGAACATAGTAAAAATAAAGAAAAACCCTTGAATGAGTTGATGTGTCCAAACTTTTGACTGGTACTGTATATTTAAAGCTGTTGTTTTTATTAGAATTATACAGTGTCTTTTTAGCCTAGTGAATTTAATCATGCTTATTGACTATGTTTGACAAGTCCATGTCTGAAACTGACATAAGACGCTGTAAATACACACCTTGAAACAACCACACTTTGGAGCATGTTCTGATTGGCCAGTAAGGGGCCAAGCCTCGACACACCCAAAACGTGTTTATTCATCAAAACCCAGCCCTTTCGCGCTACCACCAGCTACTGCACCCATAATTTCAGTTGTGAAAATAACAAAAATATTTGTGACACACCCCTGAACTGATAACGGTACCACCAGCGCTAAGATTTAACATTGTGTTAGGTTTGTTAAAATAGAGCCATGAGTATCCCTTTTCACTTGAACCCCTTCACCCCAATCAAATACAGTTAATGGTTTTGGTAGTGTTCACAACAGGCTGTAATAGTGTTCCTTGTTGTGTTCAACACAACAGATACTACCAAGAACCACTACTGACTCTAGTCTAAATGGACATGGGCAATATGTTAAGAGAGTGTAGCCTAAGCACAAGCCAGTGTAATTTTTTACCTTTATTTAACTTGGCAAGTCAGTTTAAGAACAAATTCTTATTTACAATGACGGCCTACCCAAGCAATGCTGGGCCAATTGTGCGCCACCCTATGGGACTCCCAGTCATGGGATACAGCCTGGAATAAAACCAGGGACTGTAGTGACACCTCTTTCACTGAGATGCAGTGCCTTAGACCGCTGCGCCACTCGGGAGCTCTGTGAAAGCACAGAGTGTAAAGCATTTATCTCAATGTCTCAGTGACTTTACAGTGCAGGCTGAGTAGTAAAATACACTAAGGGGCCAATTTGTTCTGCCATTGACATCCCTGTCCGGTGCAGCCCCAGCCAGCCACCTGCAAGGCATAAATCAGACCCAGGCCCTAGGGAGGGCCTCCAACTCCTGCCCTGCCTGGCCTGAACCCTGTCAGCTGCTTGGGTTGCTCCTCTACCCGTCCCTGTCCCGGCCTAGAACCAGCCACGGTTCCAGTTTTCATACTGCCATAATGTTATGTGGTGTTTAATTTCACTGATTGGAATGAATGGACGTTTGAATCTGTTGGACAAGAGGAATTTGAGATTTGTAGACACACACACACACAACCCCCATTCCTTATCTGCCCCAACACATAGGGCTGTGGTGATGTGACTGCAGCTCCAGGGATGCTTATTTGGGCTGCTTGTCTCCCTCTGAACAGTCCCAGGGCTGTTGTTTCCCATGCTGATGTGATGGTCCTCAAGTCTGTTGGAAGAGACAGACCACATGGCCAGGAGGAGCTCTCTCTCTCTCTCTCCATACTACATGTTCACACATTCCCCTTCAGACAGGTCCGGACACCAGGGCTTACTTACAGAGGTGTTTGTATATGTATGCGTTCATAAGCCCAATAAGTATCTCTTTGTGTGGTCTCAGTGTTCCCTGTCAGTGAACTCACTCCCAATGAAAGTTTGTAATCCGGCAATTATCCTCAAACACAAAGATGAACATTCCACCACAGCAGGACACAACACTGCTTAACTCAATATATTGAACTGAACAATGGTCAACACATCACATGATGGAGAGGACATGTGCTGTTTTTAAAAAACTTTATTTAACTAGGAACAGTGGGTTAAACTGCCTTGTTCAGGGGCAGAATGACCGATTTTTACCTTGTCAGCTCAGGGATTTGATCTTGCAACCTTTCGGTTACTAGTCCAATGCTCTAACCACAAGGCTACCTGGCGCCCAACTTGTTCTCTATTGTATTTGTTCTCCTGTCGTAATCAAAAAACAACAATAGTAACAGGGAAATTATGTGAGGAATGATTCGGAATGTATAATAAACCATATGATGTCTATGGTATCTAATGAATTAATGTTATCTATGCTATCTATCTAATCAGTCTATTTACATTGCAATACACATTGGCATTCCAAAGTCAACCACTTTAGGCATTTCTCAGACTGACAAACCAATTTAGTTTCTCCTCCCACTGTGCGCCATAGGATGGGGGATGTATGCATCAGTTATCCCTCGTGGTTTTAACAGTGAGGGCCCAAACTTTTTTCAGTAGGCACAAAAACCTCCTAGTTTTTCCCACCACCTTCTTTCCCTGTGGTGGTGAAGATCTCCCGGCTTAGATCTGGCCAAGATAATGTGTAAAATGTGTAAAGTCCGCTGCCTATTTGCAAGTCTGGGGAAGACAAAAGCGAGCTAAAGGAAGCAAACATGGGACTCGGGTCCAGAACAGTCCCTGAAGGAAGAGTGAAAGTGAGAAAGAGAGTGAATGAAGGGAAAAAGATAGAGAGAAAGAGATAGTGGATACACAACCCATAGGGTATTGTCCCAAATTGCTCCCTATTCCCTATATAATGTGCTACTTTTGACCAGAGCCCTATGGGCCCTCATCAAATGTAGTGCGGTAAATGGGGAATAGGGTACCATTTGGGAAGCGAGCTAGGAGTGAAATGAATGTGGTTGGTATTGCCTCTCCACTGTGTAGCCCGAAGGCCCAGGGACTTTCAAAGGAACACATTCACATGGACAGGTTTTTATCTGATTCTCAAAGCAATTTCTTCCAACCTGATCCTTTCAGCCCTGCACAAGCACTGCAAATCCTGGAATTCATAAATGAAAGTCCACCACTGGGCCTCTCATTTAATCAAATGGTTGGTGAGGGAAAGACAGCAGTGCTAATATATAACAGCAAACATCAAACAAGACAGACAGCTTGCAATTATTTCATAATAGGCTACTAATGACATGTCAATACAATTTTCACCCAGCAACAAAACATACTATAAACACCAACAGAGTGACAAATAACATATTCAAAGCCAATGGTGGTATTACCATTCAGTGACCGATTGGCCCAAAGCAAATGACTGCCAATCCCAAGCCTATAAAGTCTTCCACAAGAAAATGAAAACCAGTGCGTTAAAAACCTGGGGGTAGATAGAAAGATAGATTACTGACAGACAAGTTTCAATTGGCTCATTCATATTGTCTCCCAGGGTATTTGGATAGAAAAGAGAATGTTCTCAGTTATTTTCCCTGGTAAAGTAAGGTTTAATAATCTAGACTCACATGGGATATTTGTGCTCAGTCAGTGAGAGGGATGGATGGTCAACACCCCCTGTCTTTTCACAGGGGGGAGGGATATTATGGTCCACCTTCTCTTTCTAAATGACCTACAAGTTAAAGGTCAAAGAAGCATTCACCCTTTGCCCGCTTCAGTGTGCTTCAACTCTGTCCATCCTCCCCTCCCCCTCTCCTTCCCCTCCTCCTTTCAACCCAACAACCCTTCACGTCCAAAGTGGGGTTTATCTTCAAGGTAATTATGTAAAAGGAGGCGAGAGGAAGAGGATAAAAAGGAAGAGAGAAACAAAAACAGGAGATGCTTTAGGGCTTCTGACCCAAGAAGATAACAGCTAACCACCATATGCATGTTGTGATAGTCTTCCTGACACTAACCTTTTGTTTCATGTAATAATAAAATATACTGAGTGTACAAAACATTAAGGACACCTGCTCTTTCCATGATATAGACCGACCAGGTGAATCCAGGCGAAAGCTAGGGTCACTTATTGATGTCACTTGTTAAATCCACTTCAATCAGTGTAGATGAAGGGGAGGAGACACATACATAACAATCCATGTCTCAAAATAGAACAATGTAATTCTGAGGCTGAATGGGCAAACAAAAGAGTTCTCTTGAACAGGTTATGGGAGGAGGTGCCAGGTGCACCGGTTTCTGTCAAGAACTGCAAAGCTGCTGGGGTTTTCACACTCAACAGTTTCCCGTGTGTATCAAGAATGGTCCACCACCTAAAGGACATCCAGCCATCTTGACACATCGGTGGGAGCATTGGAGTCGACATGGACCAGCATCCCTGTGGAATGCTTTCGACACCTTGTAGAGTCTTGTAGATGAGGGGGGGTTTGCAACTCAATATTAGAAAGGTGTTCTTAATATTTTGTACACTCAGTGGCAGGGCCGGACTACAGCATTTGGGGCTCCGGAGCACCGACCTCCAGGAGGCCCTCCAGTTTTCTAATGCTATTCTACACATTTTGTCATGAGGCTAATTTGATAGTATCACTGTTCTTTAATAAGCTTTACGTATCGGCCTCATGGCCTTCGTCAGAGTTTTAAAAATTAACACCATTACGTAGACATAGCCCCACCCACAGCCAAGCAGTGTGCAAGCTGTCATTAAGGCAAAGGGTGGCTACTTTGAGGAATATAAAATATAAAATGTATTGTGATTTGTTTAACACTTTTATGGTTACTACATGATTCCATATGTGTTATTTCACAGTTTTGATGTCTTCACTACTATTCTACAATGGAGAAAATAGTCAAAATAAAGAAAATCCCTTGAATGAGTAGGTGTGTCCAAACTTTTGACTGATTCTGTATATGATCTCTAACCAAATACCTTCGTAAACATTTGTGACGTTGTCACGAATCCCGTTTCCTGAGTCTGATATTTGCCAGTGTTCTGTCCTGGAGTTTTTTTTCCGGCGTCCTGGAACGCACCCTGTCTGGTTGCCGGGCAATGTAGCCAGTTGGGAGTTCTGATTACCCGCACCTGTATCCCATCAGCTATCTGCACACCTGGTCCTGATCATCATCTCTCCTCTTCATAAGCCCGGACCTGACAACCATTCCCTGCCGGATCGTTAGCCATGAACATTACTCACCCGGATCATTTACCCCACTCCCGCCTGGTCGTCGGAGGATTCCGCTTCCCCATTGGATCCACCTATTTACTCCCATCAACTCACCACCGCTGCCCGCTACGCCACCTGGATATATCTACCCATTCACATTCACTTGTAAATAAATACTCACCTTCTTCCTACTCTCCTTGTCCTGGTCTGCTTCTGGGTTCAATTTTGAAGAAACGTGACAGAACGATCCGGCCAAGGATGAACCCATCGGACCTGGACTCCGTTTGCCATGCCATTACCCAGCAGGAGAAGATGTTGGGACAACACAACACGGCGCTACACGAGATAGCAGGTTCAATCCGGAACTTATCGGATCGATTAACGAGTATCCAGGATCAGCTCAGGTTGCCGGCGGATCATCCACCACCTGTTTCACCCATATCACCTGCCGATTCGGGAGCAGGTTCCTTCCGTGAGCCCAAGGTTCCGACACCGGAGAAGTACGAGGGAGATCTGGGAGGATGCCGTTCATTTCTTTTACAGTGTGGGTTAGTTTTTGATCTGCAGCCCTACTCTTACGCCACAGATAAGGCTAGGATAGCTTTTGTTATTGAGCTGCTGCGTGGTAGAGCTCTGGAATGGGCTTCAGCTGTTTGGGAACGACGAGACACATGCATGACGTCATACCAGGGTTTCACGGCAGAGATGAGAAAGCTTTTTGACCATCCAGTCCGAGGTAAGGACGCAGCTAAACGTTTGTTCTCTCTTTGCCAAGGTGCTCGCAGTGTGGCAGACTTTGTGATAGAATTCAGGACATTGGCTGTGGAGAGTGGTTGGAATGAGGAATCACTACAAGCGGTTTTTTACCAGGGGTTGTCGGAGCAACTCAAGGACGAGCTGATCTCTTATCCAGAGCCTAGTGACCTAGACAGCTTGGTCACTTTATCTATTCGGGTAGATAATAGAGTCCGAGAGAGAAGGAGGCAGAAGCAGTGGGGCCCATCCAATCAATCAGCAACTCGGTTACCATTCGGTTCAGGAAGTGAACCAGAACGTATTGATCGTTATTCCCCACACGGGATTAGTGGAGGGGTCTTGCCACCAGATCCTGAACCAATGCAAGTGGGGAGACACGGGCTAACTAAGGAGGAGCGCCAACGTAGACGTGAGACCAACAGCTGTCTCTACTGTGGTAGCTCAGGACATTACATCTCCGCTTGTCCACAGCGCTCGTTAAACTGCCCGGCTCGCTAGTTTTGGGAGGAATTTTAGCGAGCCAGTTTCAACCTCTCAAGAATCCTGTCAGACCCCGTTTTCCTGCGACCCTTATGAATAAGGATCAGAGCTTAGAGATGAACGCTTTTATCGATTCAGGTGCCGATGGCAGCTTTATTGATGCCGACTTGGTGGAACAGCTGGGGCTTTCCAAGGAGCAATTGCCGGAAGCCATTGAAGCAACCACTCTGAACGGCAATAGTCTGGCACGGATCACTATGAGGACTGAACCGGTTAAGATGTTGTTGTCGGGGAATCATTCAGAATTTATCTCCTTCTTCATTCTGTCCTCGCCCCATGTTCCTCTGGTTCTTGGTTACCCCTGGCTGAAGGAACACAATCCCTCGTTTGATTGGGTGACGGGGAAGATAACTAGTTGGAGCATTGATTGTCATGCTAACTGTCTTAGGACTACCTGTTCTCCTGCCATTTCCAGTCAGGTCAGTGCCTCTGCTCCTCCTGATTTGTCCCTGGTTCCAGAAACATATCACGAGTTGGGTGAAGTATTCAGTAAACAGAAGGCTCAGTCCCTTCCTCCCCACCGACCTTATGACTGTGCGATTAATCTGTTTCCTGGAGCCGCCTTTCCCAAGGGACGGTTATACAGTATCTCTCGACCTGAACGTGAGGCCTTGGAGACCTACATCAAGGAGTCTCTAGCTGCAAGTCTCATTCGGCCTTCGTCATCACCTCTGGGAGCAGGATTCTTTTTTGTGAGCAAGAAGGACGGCTCTCTTCGACCGTGTATTGATTATCGGGGTTTGAATGATATTACGGTCAAGAACAAGTATCCCCTGCCCTTGATGACCTCGGCTTTCGATTCTTTACAGGGTGCTACGGTTTTTACGAAGCTTGATTTACGTAATGCTTATCATTTGGTTCGGATCAAGTAGGGGGACGAGTGGTTGACTGGGTTCAATACTCCGATGGGACATTTCGAGTGCCAGGTGATGCCGTTTGGACTGACCAACGCTCCTGCTGTGTTCCAAAGTATGGTGAATGACGTTCTGAGAGATATGATTGGTATTTTTGTGTTCGTTTACCTGGATGATATCCTCATCTTCTCGAAGGAGCTTTCTAGCCACGTTCAGCATGTCAAGCAGGTCCTGCAGCAGTTATTGGAGAACCGTCTGTTCGTGAAGGCTGAGAAGTGCGATTTTCACGCCCACACGACGTCCTTCCTCGGGTACATCATCTCCAGGGGAGAGATCAAGATGGACCAAGAGAAGGTTCGGGCGGTTCGGGATTGGGTCCAGCCCGGTACGAGATTGCAGCTCCAGAGATTCCTGGGGTTTGCGAATTTTTATCGGAGGTTTATCCGTGATTACAGCCGGGTGGCCGCCCCTTTAACTGTACTGACGTCTTGCACCAGAAAGTTCTGTTGGTCTCCTGAGGCAGACCGAGCATTTCAAGATTTGAAGAGCCGATTCACCAACGCCCCGATTCTCTCTCAACCTGACACTTCCCGTCAGTTCGTTGTGGAGGTGGATGCGTCTGATGTGGGGGTGGGCGCCATCCTGTCCCAGCGTAGCTCCACTGACGGTAAACTCCATCCCTGCGCCTTCTACTCTTGTCGTCTTTCTCCAGCTGAAAGAAACTACGATGTGGGTAACCGGGAGCTTCTCGCTGTGAAGCTCGCCTTGGAGGAGTGGCGTCACTGGTTGGGGGGAGCGGAGCAACCGTTTGTGGTCTGGACTGACCACAAGAATCTGGCTTACGTGCAATCGGCTAAACGTCTCAACTCCCGTCAGGCCCGGTGGGCTTTGTTTTTTGGACGCTTCAATTTTTCCCTGACGTTCCGACCTGGGTCGAAGAACGGGAAGGCGGACGCCCTGTCCCGGATGTTCTCCAAGACGGAGGAGAGTTGGGCCAAGACTGAGACGATTCTTCCCCAGAACGTTGTCATGGGAGCCGTTACATGGAGGATTGAGGAGGAGGTGATGGCGGCTCTTCGGACACAGCCCGGGCCCGATAACGGTCCACCCGGCCGGTTGTTCGTGCCTGAGTCGGTTCGTTCTGCTGTCCTTCAGTGGTCCCACGCCAGCAAGATAGCTTGTCACCCTGGTGTTGCTCGGACTATGGCGTTACTGCGCAGACGATTTTGGTGGCCTGCCATGGGAGAAGATACCCGGAGGTTTGTTGCTGCTTGTCCTGTTTGTGCGCAGAATAAGAGTACCAATCGGGCCAGCTCTGGGCTTCTTCACCCCTTACCTATTCCCCGGCGACCTTGGTCGCATCTGGCCCTGGATTTTGTCACGGGGTTGCCCTCTTCTGTTGGTAACACGGTTATTCTGACCATTGTGGATAGATTCAGCAAGTTTGCCCACTTTGTTCCCCTCTCCAAGCTGCCTTCTGCCACTGAGACGTCCGAGATCCTGGTTAGGGAGGTGTTCAGGGTCCACGGGTTGCCCTGTGACATTGTTTCTGACCGTGGTCCTCAGTTTACCTCTGCTGTCTGGAAGTCCTTCTGTTTGGCCATTGGAGCTACAGTCAGTCTCACATCTGGATTTCACCCCCAATCTAATGGTCAGGCGGAGAGAGCCAACCAGAAGATGGAGTCCACGCTGCGCTGTCTTGTTTCCTCTGATCCCACCTCTTGGTCCTCTCAATTACCCTGGGTCGAGTATGCTCATAATACTCTCCCTTCATCTGCCACTGGGATGTCTCCCTTCCAGTGCCTGTACGGTTACCAACCTCCCTTGTTTCCTTCTCAGGAGCGGGATCTCTCGGTTCCTTCTGTCCAGACCCACATTCGTCGTTGCCACCGCACCTGGCATCGGGCCAGGAAGGCCCTCCTTAAGGTTTCTGACCGGTATCAGATCCAGGCGAATCGTCGCTGTATTCCTGCCCCCGCTTATACCATTGGAGATAAGGTTTGGTTGGCTACACGGGATCTTCCTCTACGGACTGAGTCGAGGAAACTGTCCGTTTGTAGTGGAGAGGATCATTAATCCTGTTGTGGTCCGACTCAAGTTGCCTGCTACACTAAGAGTACATCCCACCTTTCATGTCTCCTGCCTCAAGCCGGTTCTCCTCAGTCCTCTGTTGCCCCCTCCTCCTCGTCCTCCTCCTCCTCGGATGATCGGAGGTGGTCCTGTCTACACGGTGCGCCGCATCATGGACTCCAGACGGCGGGGTCGAGGGTTCCAGTATTTAGTGGATTGGGAAGGATATGGTCCTGAGGAGAGGAGTTGGATTCCTCGGCGTCAGATCCTTGACGATGACCTGCTTCGTGACTTTTACCGCCTCCACCCTGGCGCTCCGGGTAGTCCGCCCGGTGGCGTTCGTCGGAGGGGGGGTACTGTCACGAATCCCGTTTCCTGAGTCTGATATTTGCCAGTGTTCTGTCCTGGAGTGTTTTTTCCGGCGTCCTGGAACGCACCCTGTCTGGTTGCCGGGCAATGTAGCCAGTTGGGAGTTCTGATTACCCGCACCTGTATCCCATCAGCTATCTGCACACCTGGTCCTGATCATCATCTCTCCTCTTCATAAGCCCGGACCTGACAACCATTCCCTGCCGGATCGTTAGCCATGAACATTACTCACCCGGATCATTTACCCCACTCCCGCCTGGTCGTCGGAGGATTCCGCTTCCCCATTGGATCCACCTATTTACTCCCATCAACTCACCACCGCTGCCCGCTACGCCACCTGGATATATCTACCCATTCACATTCACTTGTAAATAAATACTCACCTTCTTCCTACTCTCCTTGTCCTGGTCTGCTTCTGGGTTCAATTTTGAAGAAACGTGACAGACGTAGAAACTGATCAATGAGAGGGCATCAGCCCCCCAAAATGTCATACCTAATGGGCTACTATCACACATAGTGGAGACATGGCACATCGGTATGCTGTAATAACATTCCTGTCACTGTGTTGAGATGCAGTATGCATGAGATACGGTATGCATCAATGGTAATATAGGACAGCCCTTCTTTATTCACACACCATTGTCATACCTGGAGGCGACAGTGTTGCTTTCACAGCCTCCCTACCTCCAGTTATTATCCAGCAGTAACCTCCAGGACTCAGGGTGGTGTTGTCATTACGCTGGCCTAGCTGGGAGGCTGTGAGCCTCGGAGTGACTAGGAGTCTGTCCTCAAACAGTCCTCCATCGCTCCCCTTTGGTCTGGTCTGTCTGCACCAGAAAAGACTCCGCCTTGACCTGACGTTTCCAGGCCTCCCCAACTTGCTCCATGGTGTTTAACAAAATAATAGAAGATGGTTGGAGAGGGTGACAAAAAGAGTGAGAAATGGGAGAGGGCAGTCAGAGAGAGAGAGAATAAGTGAGTGAGAGAAATAAAGGTTGGAGCCAACAATTTACCCAGCAGCCTTGGGGTGACACACAGGAACACTCAGCAACATTCCTAGCTTTCCCTCGTACGCTTGGAAAACAGCCTCTGCATCCGGAGAAGGAAACGTCTCCTTCCAACATCACAGCAACAATCACTCCAGCTAGATGTCTCCCACTTCCCAGTAACCGTTACTTGTAATGGCTTTTACCATTGCAATTACAAGAATATACGGATAGTTGTTGGTCGGGTATTTTGGAGCTAGCGATCTATCATGTTTTCCCCATAAATTTTACATTAAAATAAAAATCTATTGCAATTACAAGGAGATTTCAAGAATAGCTGTTGGTGCTGTACAGTGGAGCTCAGCTATCAAGATGTGTGTAATCCATTTTGAATTGTGGACTTCCTGGTTAAATAAAGGTTAAATAAATGTGGAGGGAATCTTTTTTTTTTTTTTACACCTCCACTCTCAATACCAAGGCAGGGCCTGATCTGACACCCGTTGAAGTGGTACTGTAGCTGTGTGGTTTGGCTCAGTCGGATTGTGTGAGGCCGGGGAAGAGAGAGTCACCACAGAGAAGCTAGAAATGTGGTTGGGTGGCGGGTAGCATGCATGGAAGGACTGCGGGGCGAGGTCACAAGGATTGACCGCTTTTTCATTAGAGCACAGAGGCTGAGCCCCGAGCCCCCCGACATCCACAGTCTGACATTCCTGTGGAGAAACAATGCTGAGTCATAGAGTGACCTACACGTCCCCTCTAACCTACCCAGGCTCTCAGTTATGACTGCAGCAGCAGGATGTACTAACTCTCTCTCTTCAACGCATGCTGCAGTGTAGACTCAGTACATTATGTAGATCCTAGCCATGCAAAGATTTTGGGTTTAGTTCCTGTAGAAATCACGGACACATAATACAAATGTGCATCTGCTAAATGGTTCTACATTAGGAATGTACTATAGGAAGCTGCTACCCCAAATGAACATGTTGGCTGTGGGCCTGATTGAGGCCAATTGTCCTAATTCCCATTCGATTAGAGTTCATCAGATGAGAGGAACATGGCTGGGAATAACGAGGATTCATTATTAATCAGCTCTTTCGGGGGAGGAAGTGTGTGTGTGTGCGTGCTGGTTGGTTGGTTGGTTGAGGCATACCGGGTTAGCCAAGCCTGAACTCCCCCAACCACCTTATCATTAGGGACAAGGGTAGTGTTTTTATATAAACAGAGATTTAACAATGAAACTAAGGGGACTTTGTAAAAAAACAAGGGAGCCTTTGTATGAGTCCTCTGCATTGGCCAGGGTTTAAAGCAGCGTGACGATAGGCTATTCATATCCTCTATGAGCAATCTGCCACCACTACAACCTAACCTCCAGTAAGGCTTGTCATGTTTGGTCTCTTGGCCACTAAATGGTCTCAGATATGTTAAGGTCACGCTCCTTTGATCTCGGCTCTTTGTCTGGATTAGGGTGGAGAGTGAGTCTGTATGACAATATATGTGTGAGTCACCATGCAGGCTGATGGGGGGAAAGTGAACAGCATGCTGCTGTGTGTTCGTGGAACAGCGGAACACTACAGTACATGGAGAGGAGGACATTCATTGGGCAGGATTCAATCCAATGCAGATGAGCAACCTGTATGGAGCTGCGCATAGACTTTTTTTAGAAGGGAATTTTCCCGCGTGTTCTCTGTGTACACCGGTCAATAGTAGTGCACAGGTCATTTATCTGCATTTCTTTTTAATCTAGTAGGGAATTATGGATAGAAAATGCACGACACTTGTGAACATTTCTACGGATTTTAAGAGTTTTGTGACCATTGGCTCACAATGAACACACCTCTTCAAAGTCGCTTCCAGCAAACGGCTTTAGATGTCTAGTTATAAAACATCGGCTTTATGTGGCGACGTGCAGTAATTACTTTATGGAGTCTGCTATTGTCAAACATCTGAGCAGCTCCTCTGACCAGCTTTAGAAGTTTAAATTGGTTTCAAAATTAGAAAGCTGCAAAAAATGGTATTTCAAAATTATAGTGGTTGGGAGCTGTACTGTAATTCTAGATGTCTCAATGTCGGCTTTTCACAACATTTCAGATGATATCCACACAGCGATGACATCAACCAAAGCCTTTAGACAAGTCCAGCCCAGCCATAGGCTGAAGTGAAAACTAAGCATAGGCATTCTTTACAGACATAGTCTATCGATGGCAGACAGTTGTGAGACCATTTTTGGGCAAAGAAAGCAGAATGTACTGAGACTTCAAGCATAACAGACATATTTCTGAAGTATTGAGAGCTGCAGGGGAGAGTGGCGTAAGTTGAGCCAAAGGGGTAAGTTGAGCCACCCTTGTTTCTAGGAAACCATACACAAAATATTTAGGATAATCATAATTTCATGGAATAATTTCATGGAATCTGTGAAGAAAGAAAACACATGGAAAAAGTCGTTAATTTATTGTGTTAGAGGTTTCATGAAATTTGTAACTAATCCAAATTTTAAGATTGTTCTATATGGGTCTCTATATGCTTCAGTATGAGGTCTTAAACCTAGCATGAAAGTGCATCTGTATGGGCTAAAGTCCATATGTTTCCCTTGGGGTAAGTTGAGCCAATGGTTGAGCTAATAACAAGTTGAGCAAGTGTACATTTTTCTTCCCAGGCATCATGCAAGGAATTATCACTTGTATAGTTGAAGTCGGAAGTTTACATACAATTTGGAGTCATTAAAACTCGTTTTTCAACCACTCCACAAATGTATTGTGAACAGACTATAGTTTTGGCAAGTCGGTTAGGACATCTACTTTGCTTCTGATAGGCTAATTGACATCATTTGAGTCGATTGGAGATGTGGATGTATTTCAAGGCCTACCTTCAAACCCAGTGCCCCTTTGCTTGACATCATGGGAAAATCAAAAGAAATCAGCCAAGACCTCAGAAAAAAAATTGCAGACTGGTTCATCCTTGGGAGCAATTTCCAAACGCCAGAAGGCACCACATTCATCTGTACAAACAAAAGTACACAAGTATAAACACCATGGGACCACGCAGCCATCAAACCGCTCAGGAAGGAGACCCGTTCTGTCTCCTAGAGATGAACGCACTTTGGTGCGAAAAGTGCAAATCATTCCCAGAAAAACAGCAAAGGACCTTGTGAAGATGCTGGAGGAAACAGGTACAAAAGTATCTATATCCACAGTAAATTGAGTCCTATTTTTTATTTTTTTATTTCACCTTTATTTAACCAGGTAGGCTAGTTGAGAACAAGTTCTCATTTGCAACTGCGAACTGGCCAAGATAAAGCATAGCAGTGTGAACAGACAACACAGAGTTACACATGGAGTAAACAATTAACAAGTCAATAACACAGTAGAAAAAAAGGGGGGAGTCTATATACAATGTGTGCAAAAGGCATGAGGAGGTATGTGAATGATTACAATTTTGCAGATTAACACTGGAGTGATAAATGATCAGATGGTCATGTACAGGTAGAGATATTGGTGTGCAAAAGAGCAGAAAAGTAAATAAATAAAAACAGTATGGGGATGAGGTAGGTGAAAATGGGTGGGCTATTTACCAATAGACTATGTACAGCTGCAGCGATCGGTTAGCTGCTCAGATAGCTGATGTTTGAAGTTGGTGAGGGAGATAAAAGTCTCCAACTTCAGCGATTTTTGCAATTCGTTCCAGTCACAGGCAGCAGAGTACTGGAACGAAAGGCGGCCAAATGAGGTGTTGGCTTTAGGGATGATCAGTGAGATGCACCTGCTGGAGCGCGTGCTACGGATGGGTGTTGCCATCCTGACCAGTGAACTGAGATAAGGCGGAGCTTTACCTAGCATGGACTTGTAGATGACCTGGAGCCAGTGGGTCTGGCGACGAATATGTAGCGAGGGCCAGCCGACTAGAGCATACAAGTCGCAGTGGTGGGTGGTATAAGGTGCTTTAGTGACAAAACGGATGGCACTGTGATAGACTGCATCCAGTTTGCTGAGTAGAGTGTTGGAAGCCATTTTGTAGATGACATCGCCGAAGTCGAGGATCGGTAGGATAGTCAGTTTTACTAGGGTAAGCTTGGCGGCGTGAGTGAAGGAGGCTTTGTTGCGGAATAGAAAGCCGACTCTTGATTTGATTTTCGATTGGAGATGTTTGATATGAGTCTGGAAGGAGAGTTTGCAGTCTAGCCAGACACCTAGGTACTTATAGATGTCCACATATTCAAGGTCGGAACCATCCAGGGTGGTGATGCTAGTCGGGCATGCGGGTGCAGGCAGCGATCGGTTGAAAAGCATGCATTTGGTTGTACTAGCGTTTAAGAGCAGTTGGAGGCCACGGAAGGAGTGTTGTATGGCATTGAAGCTCGTTTGGAGGTTAGATAGCACAGTGTCCAATGACGGGCCGAAAGTATATAGAATGGTGTCATCTGCGTAGAGGTGGATCAGGGAATCGCCCGCAGCAAGAGCAACATCATTGATATATACAGAGAAAAGAGTCGGCCCGAGAATTGAACCCTGTGGCACCCCCATAGAGACTGCCAGAGGACCGGACAGCATGCCCTCCGATTTGACACACTGAACTCTGTCTGCAAAGTAATTGGTGAACCAGGCAAGGCAGTCATCCGAAAAACCGAGGCTACTGAGTCTGCCGATAAGAATATGGTGATTGACAGAGTCGAAAGCCTTGGCAAGGTCGATGAAGACGGCTGCACAGTACTGTCTTTTATCGATGGCGGTTATGATATCGTTTAGTACCTTGAGTGTGGCTGAGGTGCACCCATGACCGGCTCGGAAACCAGATTGCACAGCGGAGAAGGTACGGTGGGATTCGAGATGGTCAGTGACCTGTTTGTTGACTTGGCTTTCGAAGACCTTAGATACGCAGGGCAGGATGGATATAGGTCTGTAACAGTTTGGGTCCAGGGTGTCTCCCCCTTTGAAGAGGGGGATGACTGCGGCAGCTTTCCAGTCCTTGGGGATCTCAGACGATATGAAAGAGAGGTTGAACAGGCTGGTAATAGGGGTTGCAACAATGGCGGCGGATAGTTTCAGAAATAGAGGGTCCAGATTGTCAAGCCCAGCTGATTTGTACGGGTCCAGGTTTTGCAGCTCTTTCAGAACATCTGCTATCTGGATTTGGGTAAAGGAGAACCTGGAGAGGCTTGGGCGAGGAGCTGCGGGGGGGGGGGGCTGTTGGCCGAGGTTGGAGTAGCCAGGCGGAAGGCATGGCCAGCTGTATCGACAACCTGAAAGGCCGCTCAGCAAGGAAGAAGCCACTGCTCCAAAACCGCCATAAAGAAGCCAGACTATGGTTTGCAACTACACATGTGGACAAAGATTGTACTTTTTGGAGAAATGTCCTCTGGTCTGATGAAACATTAGAACTGTTTGGCCATATGACCATTGTTATGTTTGGAGGAAATAGGGGGATGCTTGCAAGCCGAAGATCACCATCCCAACCGCGAAGCACGGGGGTGGCAGCATCATGTTGTGGGGGTGCTTTGCTGCAGGAGGGACTGGTGCACTTCACAAATAGATGGCGACATGAGGCAGGAAAATGATGTGGATATATTGAAGCAACATCTCAAGACATCAATCAGGAAGTTAATCTTGGTCGCAAATGGGTCTTCCAAATGGACAATGACCCCAAGCATACTTCCAAAGTTGTAATGGCAAAATGGCCTAAGGTCAACAAAGTCAAGGTATTGGAGTGGCCATCACCAAGCCCTGACCTCAATCCTATAGAACATTTGTGGGCAGAACTGAAAAAGCGTGCAGTAGCAAAGAGGTGTCAGGAATGATGAAAAACGGAGTTTTATTGTGTTTGGCTAAGGTGTAGTAAACTTCCCACTTCAACTGTACATGAGGTAACAAAAGGGCATGGACTATTATAAAAGTGTAATGTGTTTGTTAGGTGTTAATCCTGTTTTAAAAAATGATTAAAAGACAAAAAAAGCGATTGTGATTGTGTTGAATTGTGTTGGGAAATAAAGATAGACATGGTTTTAAAAAGGTAGCGGGAATATTTCATTCAGAGCAACAATTTGTAGGTGACTTAACTTACCCTGTCCCGCAGCTCAACTTACACCTTGTGCCAAGTGACCACTTTTTTTGGACAAGTTATTTTTTTTAAACTGTAATGTTTACATAAATTTCCTGATTATTCCCATGGACAGTCCAGACCATATTCTGAAATATACACTGAATATACTAAACATTAGGAACACCTTCCTAATATTGATTTGTGCCCCCCATTTTGCCCTCAGAACAGCCTTAGTTTGTCAGGGCATGGACTCTCCAAGGTGTCAAAAGCGTTGCTGACCCATGTTGACTTGAATGCTTCCCACAGTTCTGTCGAGTTGGCTGGATGTCCTTTGGGTGGTGGACCATTATTACCATTCTTGATAGACACGGAAAATGTTGAGTGTGAAAAAACCAGCAGCGATGCAGTTCTTGACACAAACCAGTACCTTGACACAAGCCAGTTACTACAATACACCATTCAAACCAAAAAATATTTTTGTCTTTCCCACTCACCCTCTGATGTGAAATCAATAAGGGATCACCTGGGTTCACATGGTCAGTCTATGTCATGGAAAGGGCAGGTGTTCCTCATGTTTTGTACACTCAGTGTATGTAGATATATTTGTTAGAATAATACTATATTTTCCTTGACAGAATAAGGCTGAATGTAAAAAAATGGCTCAACCCAACTCTCCCCTACAACACATGCACCCATGCACACGCATGTACACACACACACACACACACACACACACACACACACACACACACACACACACACACACACACACACACACACACACACACACACACACACAGGAGTCTTGTCTGAAACATAGGTTACATCCCAAATGGCATCCTATTCCATAGTGTACTACTTTTGTCCAGGATCCATAACACTCTGGACCATTTGAGATGCAACCGTACATAACAATACTTCCCATCCCATGTTGAAGAGGAAAGCTCAAACACCTCTATAAAAATGCAACAGAGAGACAAACGGAGGACAGGCCCTCTGACTGTGCAAATGGAGAAGCTATGGCATTGATTTCATATTGCGGTCCCATTCCAGCACAGTTTTACATTACCATATAAATAATTTACTGTGCTAGAATGAATGAAGGCCACCACACAGAAAGAGGGTGAGAGAGACAGAGAGAGGGAGAGAGGGAGAGAGAAAGGAGAGAAAGGAGAGAGAGAGAGAGGGAGATAGTCAGCGGGAGAGAGAAGTGGTTAGAGAGAGAGAGACAAAGAAAGAGAGGAAGAGGAAAGAGACATGGATAGAGAGAGAAATAGAAAGGGAGAGAGGTAGAGAGAGAGTCATGGAGACAGAGCGATAGAGAGATATAGGGAGAGAGAGCGATAAGGGTAGATGGACAGAGAAATATAAGTGGAGAGAGAGAGTGAGAGAGCAGGGCCAAACACTGCTCTAGGGGACATAGCAGGCATCGACCAATGTCTGGCCTGGATCCAACTCTGCTGCTGTGTGTGTGTGTGTACATACATGTGTATTTGTGTGTGTGTGTGTATGTGTGTGTGTGTGTGTGTATGTGTGTGTGTGTGTGTGTACATACACGTGTATTTGTGTGTGTGTGTGTGTGTACATACATGTGTATTTGTGTGTGTGTGTGTGAGTGTGTGTACATACATGTGTATTTGTGTGTGTGTGTGTGTGTGTGTGTGTACATACATGTGTATTTGTGTGTGTGTGTGTGTGTGTGTGTACATACATGTGTATTTGTGTGTGTGTGTGTGTGTGTGAGTGTGTGTACATACATGTGTGTGTGTGTGTGTGTGTGTGTATTTGTGTGTGTGTGAGTGTGTGTACATACATGTGTATTTGTGTGTGTGTGTGTGTGTGTGTGAGTGTGTGTACATACACGTGTATTTGTGTGTGTGTGTGTGTGAGTGTGTGTACATACATGTGTATTTGTGTGTGTGTGTGTGAGTGTGTGTACATACATGTGTGTGTGTGTATTTGTGTGTGTGTGTGTGTGTGTGTGTGTACATACATGTGTATTTGTGTGTGTGTGTGTGTATGTATGTGTGTGTGTGTATGTGTGTGTGTGTGTGTGTGTGTGTGTGTGTGTGTGTGTGTGTGTGTGTGTGTGTGTGTGTGTGTGTGTGTGTGTGTGTGTGGTGGGGGCCAGGCCACTCAGTGGGTGATGGGGTGATAGATAACTGCTCTATTGTAACTCTTAGAGGAGTGGAGGGGGTTGCCGGTGGGGCAGGATCAGCCACTGAATCACCTGACCTGACTCACACAGTTTTCTCACAGGGGAAGAGAATGGGCAGATGGAACAGACCCAGCTGCTGCCCATGGAGGTCAATCCAGCTAACACCACAAACATCCAGAGGAAAACAGTCACTCAGGAGTTTGTGGAGTGAGTGGCTTTTATGTATGTTCAGGAATGTACGTTTTGTCCTTAGTTCCCGTTTTTTTTAAATTGACGGTTGACGACTGACTGACACTCTTTACTCTCTCTTCTACTCAGGGAGTTTGAGAGCGACAGAGAAGACAGAGAGCGAGAAATCTCTAGTTTCCCCCTCTAATTTCAGATCCTGGAGTGTTCGGAAGACCCAACAGCATTCTGCTATTTCTTTACCCTTCAACACTGCAGTGGATAGCAGCCGTCTTACTGACTATTTTTGTGTGCTCTTTATACTGATCGTAACTTTTGCACATAGTCATTTCCTATAACCGAAAACAGCTTTTGGACATCATAACAGGGATCACTAACCTTGATTTACTCGGTAGTGAGTGTTGCAACCGAGTACAGGTGATTTTACTCGCTACACACTTCATCACTCGGCGGCCCCGTTCTGTGAGCTAGTGTGGCCTACCACTTCGCGGCTAAGCCGTTGTTGCTCCTAGACATTTCCACTTCATAATCACAGCACTTACAGTTGACCGGGGCAGCTCTAGCAGGGCAGAGATTTGACAAACTGACCTGTGTGAAAAGGTGACATCCTATGATATGAATGTCACTGAGGTCTTCAGTACGGGCCATTCTATTGCCAATGTGTGTCTATGGAGATTATATGGCTGTGTGCTCAATTTTATACTCCTGTCAGCAATGGGTGTGGCTGAAATAGCCAAATCCACTCATTTGAAGGTGTGTCCACATACTTTTGTATACAGTGCATTCGGAAAGTATTCACACCCCACCAATTTTTCCACATTTTGTGACGTTACAGTCTTATTCTAAAATTGATTTAATTTTTTGTTTTTCATCAATCTACACACAATACCCCATAATGACAAAATGAAAGACAGGTTCTTAAAGAGGTATTAAAAAGAAAAAACTGAAATACCTTCTTTACATAAGTATTCATGAGACTCGAAATTGGGCTCAGGTGCATCCTGTTTCCACTGATCATCCGTGAGATGTTTCTACAACTTGATTGGAGTCCACCTGTGGTACATTCAATTGATTGAACATGATTTGGAAAGGCACACACCTGTCTATATAAGGTCCCCCAGTTGACAGTGCATGTCAGAGCAAAAAACAAGCCATTTATTTTACTTAACCAGGCAAGTCAGTTAAGAACAAATTCTTATTTTCAATGACGGCCTAGGAACAGTGGGTTAACTGCCTGTTCAGGGGCAGAACAACAGATTTGTACATTGTCAGCTCAGGGGTTTGAACTTCCAACCTTCCAGTTACTAGTCCAACACTCTAACCACTAGGCTACCCTGCCGCCCCAGCCACGAGATCGAAGGAATTGTCCGTAGAGCTCCGAGAGAGGATTGTGTCGAGGCACATCTGGAGAAGGGTACCAAAAACTTTAGGCAGTATTGATTGAAGGTCCCCAAGAACACAGTGGCCTCCATCATTCTGAAATGGAAGACTTTTGGAACCACCAAGACTCATCCTAGAGCTGGCCGCCCGGCCAAACTGAGCAATCGGGGGAGAAGGGCCTTGGTTAGGGAGGTGACCAAGAACCCGATGGTCACACTGACAGAACTCCCGGGTTCCTTTGTGGAGATGGGAGAGCCTTCCAGAAGGACAACCATCTCTGCAACACTCCACCAATCAGGCCAGATGGAAGACACTCCTCAGTAAAAGGCACATGACAGCCCACTTGGAGTTTGCCAAAAGGCACCTAAAGACTCTCAAACCATGAGAAACAAGATGCTCTGGTCTGATGAAACCAAGATTGAACTCTTTGGCCAAAATACCAAGCGTCACGTCTGAAGGCAACCTGGCACCATCCCTACGGTGAAGCATGGTGGTGGCAGCATCATGCAGTGAGGATGTTTTTCAGTGGCAGTGACTGGGAGACTACTCAGGATGAGGCAGGAAAAATATGTGGATATACTGAATCAACATCTCAAGACATCAATCAGGAAGTTAAAGCTTGGTTGCAAATGGGTCTTTCAAATGGACAATGACCCCAAGCATACTTCCAAAAGTTGTGGCAAAATGGCTTAAGGACAACATAGTCAAGGTATTGGAGTGGCCATCACAAAGCACTGACCTCAAACCTATAGAACATTTGTGGGCAGAACTGAAAAAGTGTGTGGAAGCAAGGAGGCTTATTAACCTGACTCAGTTACACCAGCTCTGTCAGGAGGAATGGGCCATATTTCACCCAACTTATTGTGGGAAGCTTGTGGAAGGCTACCTGAAACATTTGACCCAAGTTAAACAATTTAAAGGCAATGCTACCAAATACTAATTGAGTGTATGTGAACTTCTGACCCACTGGGAATGTGATGAAAGCAATAAAAGCTGAAATAAATAATTCTCTCTACTATTATTCTGACTTTTCACATCCTTAAAATAAAGTGGTGAACCTAACTGACCTACGACAGGGAATTTTTACTTGGATTGAATGTCAGGAATTGTGAAAAACTGAGTTTAAATATGTTTGGCGAAGGGGTATGTAAACTTCCGACTTCAACTGTACATATACATGAAATCACTGGTCACTTTAATAATGGAACACTAGTCACTTTAATAATGTTCACCTACTGCTTTACTAATTTCATAGGTATATACTGTATTCTATTCTACTATATTTTAGTCAATGCCACTCTGACATTGCTCGTCCTAATATGTATTTATTTCTTAACTCTTAACATTCTTTTACTGTCACGCCTTGGTCATTGTATTTTGTGTTTTCGTTATATATTTGGTCAGGCCAGGGTGTGACAGGGGTTTATGTTATTGTATTTCGTATTGGGGTTTGTAGTATTTGGGATCGCGGCTGATTAGGGGTGTTGTATAGGCTTGGCTGCCTGAGGCGGTTCTCAATCAGCAGTCAGGTGATTCTCGTTGCCTCTGATTGGGAACCGTATTTAGGTAGCCTGAGTTTCACTTTGTCTTTTGTGGGTGATTGTTCCTGTCTCTGTGTAGTTTCACCAGATAGGCTGTAATAAGTTTCACGTTCCGTTTGTTGTTTTTTATTTTTGTATAGTTATTTCATGTGTCACTTTTCCATTAAAGTCATGAGTAACCACCACGCTGCATTTCGGTCCGACTCTCCTTCAGCAAACGAAGAACGCGTTACAGAATCACCCACCACATAAGGACCGAGCAGCGTGGAAACAGGCAGCGACCGCAGGAAAAGCGAAAGGAGGAATGGACATGGGAAGACGTATTGGATGGCAAAGGTTGTTACACTTGGGAGGAGATACTGGCTGGAAGAGATCGCCTCCCATGGGAACAGGTGGAGGCATTTAGGAGAGCAGAGGCAGCCGGAGATAAGAGCCGACGATACGAGGGAACACGGTTGGCAAGGAAACCAGCCCCAAAAATTTATTGGGGGGGGGCTCAGAGGGAGAGTGGCTGAGTCGGGTGTCAGACCTGAGCCAACTCTTCCTGCTAATCGTGAAGAGCAGTTGCAGTGGGAGAGGCTGCATCACTTGGAGAATTGGACATGGGAGGAGGAACTGGACGGAAAAGGACCCTGGGCTCAGCCTGGAGAATATCGCTGTCCCAAGGAAGAACTAGAGGCGGCTAAAGCAGAGAGGCGCTGGTATGAAGAGGCAGCACGGCGACGCGGATGGAAGCCTGAGAGTCGGCCCCAAAAATGTATTGGGGGGGGGCTTACAGGGAGTATGGCTATGCCAGGTAGGAGACCTGCGCAAACTCCCTGTGCTTACCGGGGGGCTAAAGAGACCGGGCAGGCACCATGTTATGCTAGTAAGCGCACGGTGTCTCCAGTGCGGGTGCATAGCCTTCGTATTGGCCGGGCTAGAGTGGGCATCGAGCCAGGTAAGCTTGGGCAGGCTCGGTGCTCAAGAGCTCCAGTGCGCCTGCACGGTCCGGTCTATCCAGAGCCACCTCCACTTACCAGTCCTCCGGTAGCAGCTCCCCGCACCAGGCTTCCTGTGCGTGTCCTCGCTCCAGTATCACCAGTGCCCGCACCACGCATCAGGCCTACAGTGCGCCTCGCCTCTCCTGCTCTGTCGGAGTCTCCCGCCTGTTCAGCACAGCCATAGCCTTCCTTCCCTCCTGCGCTGTCGGAGTCTCCCGCCTGTTCAGCGCAGCCAGCGTTTTCCTCCTCTCCTGCGCTGTCGGAGTCTCCCGCCTGTTCAGCGCAGCCAGCGTTTTCCTCCTCTCCTGCGCTGCCGGAGCCTCCTGCCTGTTTGAAGCAGCCTGAGCTGCCAGTCTGCAGGGTGCTGTCAGTCTGCAAGGAGCTGCCAGTCTGCAGGGAGCTGCCAGTCTGCAAGGAGCTGCCAGTCTGCAAGGAGCTGCCAGTCTGCAAGGAGCTGCCAGTCTGCAAGGAGCTGACAGCCTGCATGGAGCAGTCAGAGCTTTCAGTCTGCAAGGAGCTGTCAGTCTGCAAGGAGCTGCCAGTCTGCAAGGAGCTGCCAGTCTGCAAGGAGCTGTCAGCCTGCATGGAGCAGTCAGAGCTGTCAGTCTGCATGAAGCAGCCAGAGCTGTCAGTCTGCAAGGAGCTGTCAGTCTGCAATGAGCTGCCAGTCTGCAAGGAGCTGCCAGTCTGCAGGGAGCTGTCAGTCTGCAAGGAGCTGCCAGTCTGCAAGGAGCTGCCAGTCTGCAAGGAGCTGTCAGTCTGCAAGGAGCTGTCAGCCTGCATGGAGCAGTCAGAGCTGTCAGTCTGCAAGGAGCTGCCAGTCTGCAGGGAGCTGTCAGTCTGCAGGAGCTGTCAGTCTGCAAGGAGCTGTCAGCCTGCATGGAGCAGTCAGAGCTGCCAGTCTGCAAAGAGCTGCCAGTCTGCAAGGAGCTGTCAGCCTGCATGGAGCAGTCAGAGCTGTCAGTCTGCTTAGAGCAGCTAGATCCGCCAGTCAACCAGAATCTTCCAGATCTGCTAGTCAACCTGAATCTTCCAGATCCGCCAGCCAGCCAGGATCTACCGGAGCCTACTACCTACCTGAGCTTCATCTCAGTACTGGGCTTCCTCTAGTCACTTCATCCGTACCTACTGTATATGTACATAACTACCTCAATTTTCTTGTACCCATGCACATTGGCTCAGTACTGGTACTCCCTGTATTTAGCCATGTTATTACCTCGTACCCCTGCACATTGACTCAGTACTGGTACTCCCTGTATTTAGCTATGTTATTACCTCGTACCCATGCACATTGACTCAGTACTGGTACTCCCTGTATTTAGCCATGTTATTACCTCGTACCCCTGCACATTGACTCAGTACTGGTACTCCCTGTATTTAGCCATGTTATTACCTCGTACCCAGGCACATTGACTCAGTACTGGTACTCCCTGTATATATCCATGTTATTACCTCGTACCCCTGCACATTGACTCAGTACTGGTACTCCCTGTATTTAGCCATGTTATTACCTCGTACCCATGCACATTGACTCAGTACTGGTACTCCCTGTATTTAGCCATGTTATTACCTCGTACCCCTGCACATTGACTCAGTACTGGTACTCCCTGTATTTAGCCATGTTATTACCTCGTACCCATGCACATTGACTCAGTACTGGTACTCCCTGTATATATCCATGTTATTACCTCGTACCCCTGCACATTGACTCAGTACTGGTACTCCCTGTATTTAGCCATGTTATTACCTCGTACCCATGCACATTGACTCAGTACTGGTACTCCCTGTATTTAGCCATGTTATTACCTCGTACCCCTGCACATTGACTCAGTACTGGTACTCCCTGTATTTAGCCATGTTATTACCTCGTACCCATGCACATTGACTCAGTACTGGTACTCCCTGTATTTAACCATGTTATTATTATTGTTTTTCATTATTCACTGTGTATTTATTCCTTGTGTCACTATTCTATTTGATATTTTTTATCTTGAACTCTGCATTGTTGGAAAAGGACCCGTAAGCATTTCACTGTTTGTCTACACCTGTTGTTTATGAAGCATGTGACAAATACAATTTGATTTGAGAGGATGACAGACACTAGAGAGAGCACCACCAACACTGAGTTTTTGACATCCAACACTTAAAGAGCAGAACACCGTACTGCAGAGCACTGTAGAACTACTCATTTTGTGGTGTCCATCAGTAAGGGATATGGGCACACACATTCCTCAGCTCTTGGCCAGACTTAGAGGTGATCATTGGATGCGACCAATCTGCCACTACCATTCATAAACTTGATACGTCCCCATATTCACAACAGGAAGCAGATGTGAATGGGTTTACATTGCAGCGACAGGTTCACAGTCACAGACATAATGGAACACATATTCCAGGCAGTTCTGTAGCCTTTGTGAGACTGGGCGCGGGCCCCATAAATCCCAGCAATTAAAGGGCATGACTACATCCTAAATGGCACCCTATTCACTACATAGCAAACTACTTTTAACCAGGGTAGTGCTACAAATCAAATTTTATTGGTCACATACACATGATTAGCAGATGTTAATGCGAGTGTAGCGAAATGCTTGTGCTTCTAGTTCCGACAGTGCAAAATGATCTAACTAGTAATCTTACATTTCCTCAAAAACGACCTAATACACACAAATCTAAAGGGATGGAATAAGAATATGTACATATAAATATGGATGAGCAATGAGCCTATGGGCCCTGGTCAAAAGTAGTGCACTTTAGGGTGCCATTTGGGACGCACCCCGTCACTCTGCTGCTGCCTGTGCTACTGTTGCAGGGGAGACCGGTGCCTTTGATCCAGGAGGAGAATACTGATGAGGCTGTGGAGGACCAGGGGAGTCCGGGCAGTTTGGAGGGGTGGGGACTGAGGGACAGCAGTGACAGGCGTGACAGTGAAGAGGGATAGGGTGGGAACAGGGGAGCTACGGTATTGGGGGACTGGGGAGGAGGGGTTGTAGCCTCTTATGAACCATCCTGATCTCGCAAGCTTAAAGGCCTAGTGCCTTCAAAAACATGATTTCCTGTATTTTATATATACAGTATTTCCACACTATGAGGTTGCAATAATACTCCGAAATTGTGAAAATTATGATAATGCCCTTTTAGTGTAAGAGCTGTTGAAAAGACTGCCTAAAATGTCAGCCTGTTTGGGGGGGATGGTGTTTTAGCCTGCGTGGTGACATCCAAATCTCTCTGCCTGGTGACATCCAAATCTTTCTGCCAATGACATCCAAATCTCTCTGCTAGTTTTCAGTGTTTCCCTCCCCACTGAAACCACTCTTAGACAATCCTAGCAAAACTCTTGCTTGAGAAATTGCTCTTTGCTTAGAAGCTATTTTTATTTATTTTTGACAATACAGTAAGGTAATTAATTGTTACCACAAAATGATTTGGTATCGAGATAAAAACGGCAGCATTGGACAAGGCTAGCGAGTGGGGGCATGAGGGACTGATGAAACTGGGGAGTCACAGCCGGGTCCAGGGGTGACAGCGAGGATAGCTGGTGGGGGGGGGGGGGGGAGCTATGGTATGGGGGGCACATGACGAGGGGACAGGGGGGTTACTATTACAGAGTGACGATGGGGTTTGAATCTTTTCTCTCACAACCAGCATCAACACGGTTGTTGTCACAGTAACCTGATTTGTGTTTGCCCTACTGTAGGCCTCACTTCATCACCTTTCTATGTGCCATAATGGTACTGTACTCTTCTCTTACTGTGTACAGGGTCAGCACTACCTACCTATGCCTTCAAGGCTTTATTAGACATTTCTTCACAGTTTCGGTGCTGTGGCATCACCCATAAGGGGACTTTCCACCAAGAACTTCTAATAGGCCTATAAATAATCCTTTGTGAAACCAAATGTATTTCACTCTCAGTTGAGGTAACAATGACTGTACATGTACAGTGGGGCAAAAAAGTATTTAGTCAGCCACCAATTGTGCAAGTTCTCCTACTTAAAAAGATGAGAGAGGCCTGTAATTTTCATCATAGGTACACTTCAACTATGACAGACAAAATTAGAAAAGAAATCTAGAAAATCACATTGTAGGATTTTTTAATGAATTTATTTGCAAATTATGGTGGAAAATAAGTATTTGGTCAATAACAAAAGTTTATCTCAATACTTTGTTATATACCCTTTGTCAAATGTTTTCTGTAAGTCTTCACAAGGTTTTCACACACTGTTGCTGGTATTTTGGCCCATTCCTCCATGTAGATCTCCTCTAGAGCAGTGATGTTTTGGGGCTGTTGCTGGGCAACACGGACTTTCAACTCCCTCCAAAGATTTTCTATGGGGTTGAGATCTGGAGACTGGCTAGGCCACTCCAGGACCTTGAAATGCTTCTTATGAAGCCACTCCTTCGTTGCCCGGGCGGTGTGTTTGGGATCATTGTCATGCTGAAAGACCCAGCCACGTTTCATCTTCAATGCCCTTGCTGATGGAAGGAGGTTTTCACTCAAAATCTCACAATACATGGCCCCATTCATTCTTTCCTTTACACAGATCAGTCGTCCTGGTCCCTTTGCAGAAAAACAGCCCCAAAGCATGATGTTTCCACCCCCATGCTTCACAGTAGGTATGGTGTTCTTTGGATGCAACTCAGCATTCTTTGTCCTCCAAACACGACGAGTTGAGTTTTTACCAAAAAGTTATATTTTGGTTTCATCTGACCATATGACATTCTCCCAATCTTCTTCTGGATCATCCAAATGCTCTCTAGCAAACTTCAGACGGGCCTGGACATGTACTGGCTTAAGCAGGGGGACACGTCTGGCACTGCAGGATTTGAGTCCCTGGCGGCGTAGTGTGTTACTGATGGTAGGCTTTGTTACTTTGGTCCCAGCTCTCTGCAGGTCATTCACTAGGTCCCCCCGTGTGGTTCTGGGATTTTTGCTCACCGTTCTTGTGATCATTTTGACCCCACGGGGTGAGATCTTGCATGGAGCCCCAGATCGAGGGAGATTATCAGTGGTCTTGTATGTCTTCCATTTCCTAATAATTGCTCCCACAGTTGATTTCTTCAAACCAAGCTGCTTACCTATTGCAGATTCAGTCTTCCCAGCCTGGTGCAGGTCTACAATTTTGTTTCTGGTGTCCTTTGACAGCTCTTTGGTCTTGGCCACAGTGGAGTTTGGAGTGTGACTGTTTGAGGTTCTGGACAGGTGTCTTTTATACTGATAACAAGTTCAAACATGTGCCATTAATACAGGTAACGAGTGGAGGACAGAGGAGCCTCTTAAAGAAGAAGTTACAGGTCTGTGAGAGCCAGAAATCTTGCTTGTTTGTAGGTGACCAAATACTTATTTTCCACCATAATTTGCAAATAAATTCATAAAAAATCCTACAATGTGATTTTCTGGATTTTTTCCCCTCATTTTGTCTGTCATAGTTGAAGTGTACCTATGATGAAAATTACAGGCCTCTCTCATCTTTTTAAGTGGGAGAACTTGCACAATTGGTGCCTGACTAAATACTTTTTTGCCCCACTGTATGTTTATCGAAGGAAACATTGAAAATGACATTAGCCTGCATCAGCACCAATACCACCACTATCTCATGGACTTGTGAAATCTCCAGTACGTGATCTGTCACAATCTACTGGCCTGTATTGTGCATTACAGTCTGTGGGTACTGGGCAGGAGCGTTCCCACATTCATTCCCAGTTGCTGACGAACATAGAAATCATAACTATACAATGCTGACCTCTGCTGGCAATGATTTAGGTTTGTTGAGCCCAAAGAGGTAGATGACTCTAGTGTCCAAAAGCTCGTTTTAGCATGGGCAGCTCCAGGGCCCGCAAATCAGTTGGACAGGCATTTGATTTCCATAGGGGGGCAAATTTTCTTCATGGGACATTCTATGTGTGCATGCAGTTGAGCATGCACAAATTATTTGAATGGGTTTTATAGCAAAACTGCAAGGTGGCAAGTAGCCTAGTGGTTAAGAGCGTCGGGCCAGTAACTGAAAGGTTGCTGGTTCAACCCCCTGAGCCGACTAGGTGAAATATTTTGATGTGCCCTTGAGCAAGGCATTCAACCCAAGTTGCTTTGGATGAGAGTGCCTGTTAAATGACCTAGATGTCGGCAGAACGTTTAAGTTTGGGGAAGCTTACAATTTATCCTACCGATCTGCACGGCAGTTATGATTTTTGTGGAACTGTTTCATTTCAATAATGACAGCCTATCAATCAATCAATCAAATGTATTTATAAAGCCCTTGTTACATCAGTAGATGTCACAAAGTGCTATCCTGAGGCCAAGCCTAAAACCCCAAACAGCAAGCAATGCAGATGTAGAGGCACGGTGGCTCTGAAAAACTCCCTTGAAAGGCAGGGTTTCTAGGAAGAAACCCAGAGAGGAACCAGGCTCTGAGGGGTGGCCAGTCCTCTTCTGGCTGTGCTGGGTGGAGAAAACTTCCATCATCAACTACGTAAAAAAACATAGGCCTATAAAGGACAGGTTCTTTCAATGCATTCATCTGTCTACTCCATCTGTCTGCCTCCTTTTCTACAGTATCTGTCTTGAGCTACCTCTAGTGAAGTGCGACATTGACCACGTTTCCATCCACAGTTGTTATGCGAGTAAAGTCATATTGTGTAAAAAGAAAGATTTGTTTGTTAGACATGGTGGGATCTTTATGTGTTGGTGAAATGAGTTATGCAGGAAATGGCAGTGGCAATGCCTTTATGCGCAAATATTGATACAACAACCATCATTTTGAAGTACATTTGGAGTCACGCAATGATATGGTGTGTGGTCCTCCCACTACGACTCGGGAAACCATGTAGTTTATTAGGCCACAGACAAAATAAGTTATGATAAACCTCACAGTGATGAGTTTGATGCTGCTTTCCAATAAATATTGAGTGTCTTTTTCTGGTGACGTGATGATCTATGCTTGACCTCCATTTGACATCAAAAAAATATTCTCACTCTTATCCATAATAATCTCAAGACCAGGGTAAGGCACATTTGCTATTAAACCAACAGTTTTTGTGACAAAACTATGGTAGAGTTGAATATGGAAACACATTGAACTTTAGGTTTTTATTTGCTACATGAAAACCTAAGCGAAAATGTAAATTTTACAGTATTTGCAAAATGTCATCACGCACTGATTTTTATCCGAACCAGGGGCACAACCTTCACTGGGGATTCTGAAATTGCATTCTTGTCCCCCCCTGTTTTATCATTGGAATGTGATACAAAACAAGGCAAAGGTGTGCGTCAGGAACCTTGCGGACGCCTCCGAGCGGTCGGATAGGCTGTTTGGAGTGTTTATCCGACAGGATAAAAAAATAAAAATTATGTCCCACCCACTTCTAAAACCAAAGTTGCGCCTGTGGTGGAAACATACCACTTGGTGGGAAAAGGGACATATTTTCTTTATGCAGATTCTAGAATATTCGCATGAAAATCTGTTGCCAATTGGATGGAAACCTAGCTAGTGTATCAAATCAATCAACTGGGTCCAACCCAAATCTGTCACACAACATTGTATCATCTAGCCCAGTGGTTCCCAAACTTTTTATAGCCCCGTACCCCTTCCAACATTCAACCTCCAGCTCAAATGTTGTTTTTTTGCCTTCACTGTAAGCCTACCACACATACTATACTATACATATATTAAACATAAGAATGAGAGTGAGTTTCTGTCACAACCCGGCTCGTGGGAAGTGAAAAATAGCTCTTAAAAAAAGGGCACAAATAATAATATAATAATAATCAATCATTTTGCTCTTTATTTAACCATCTTACATATAAAACCTTATTTGTTAATCGAAAATTGTGATTAACTTATCGCAGGTTAATGAGAAGGGTGTGAATAACTCACCACAGGTTAATGAGAAGGGTGTGAATAACTCACCACAGGTTAATGAGAAGGGTGTGAATAACTCACCACAGGTTAATGAGAAGGGTGTGAATAACTCACCACAGGTTAATGAGAAGGGTGTGAATAACTCACCACAGGTTAATGAGAAGGGTGTGAATAACTCACCACAGGTTAATGAGAAGGGTGTGAATAACTCACCACAGGTTAATGAGAAGGGTGTGAATAACTCACCACAGGTTAATGAGAAGGGTGTGAATAACTCACCACAGGTTAATGAGAAGGGTGTGAATAACTCACCACAGGTTAATGAGAAGGGTGTGAATAACTCACCACAGGTTAATGAGAAGGGTGTGAATAACTCACCACAGGTTAATGAGAAGGGTGTGAATAACTCACCACAGGTTAATGAGAAGGGTGTGAATAACTCACCACAGGTTAATGAGAAGGGTGTGAATAACTCACCACAGGTTAATGAGAAGGGTGTGCTTGAAAGGATGCACATAACTCTGCAATGTTGGGTTGTATTGGAGAGAGTCTCAGTCTTAAATCATTTTCCACACACAACCTGTGCCTGTATTTAGTTTGCATGCTAGTGAGGGCCGAGAATCCACTCTCACATAGGTACGTGGTTGCAAAGGTCGTCAGAGTCTTAAAATCGCAATTTGCCAAGCCAGGATACAGTGGCTTCTGATTAAATACAATTTTCACAGAACCACTTGTTGCAATTTTGATGAGGCTCTCTTGTTCAGATATCAGTAAGTGGACTGGAGGCAGGGCATGAAAGGGATAACAAATCAAGTTGTTTGTGTCATCCGGTTTGGGAAAGTACCTGTGTAATTGCTCACCTAACTCACTCAGGTGCTTCGCTATATCACATTTGACATTGTCCGTAAGCTTGAGTTCATGACATGATATGACATGCCATACTATTTTTGTCCAGACAGCATCAGATTCATGGTCTACACATACTGAGACAGAGGGGCGCTGTTTTGCTTGCTCAGATGCTTTATCTGAGATTGAGATGTGCCTTTCTGTGGGCACTTGTCTCGGTCAAATAAACAATGAATATTTCAATATTTTATTTGGACGAGCATGGAGGTAGAGCAGGGCGGGCCAGGCCCCATAACGCTGGCCCTGGGCAGCGCCATTGAGGACTTTCCCCATTTTGAAGTAGTCAACTGGGTGGGACCTCCTATGGGTTAAGGAAGGATCACATAATTCCATCCAGGTCACCAGGAGAGATTATCAGCCAACATAGCCGTGGGAAGTAGGGGTGCTGAGGGTGCTGCAGCATCCCATGAAAAATCATAATTAAAATAAAAAAGTTGTTTTTTAAAAGTCCTTCACTGGTCCTTTACTAGTCCTGTATAAAGGCCCGATATAGCCATCTGTAATCGTAGAACCCCCACCCCCAAACATCTTCCTGCAGGCTATGTCAGCCAATGAATTATACCTCTAAGCAAACGTTCCATAACTGCAGGTGGCAGCAAATCGCCAATCTTGGACTTATACCAGTTCAAGCAACATGCTCCAAGTGGCAGTGTGTACCCTTTCAGTTTGTTTGCCAATTTATAGATATAGAAGAAGAACATTTATTGAAAATGGAGGTGGGCTCCATGGCGCTGCCGTGCTCTCACAGGCGCCATAATGGGACAGATACAAAGATGCGATGTCTATCTAAGTCTATGGTTGAGCCCCCAACTTAAACTACAGTTCTTGTTCATGTTCATGAACTGCTCGATCATAAATAAACCTACACATAAAACATGCATCCCGTTTTTCTTTTTGACAGGTAGGCTTTCATACTGTAATGACTGATGCAAAGTTCAGCTACACAGTTGTTACACGCTACCTATGCACAATGTAAACAGTTGCATCGATAATAACCTGTGCATAACTGTACCTGCTGCTCATGTCATTACAAATACGTAAATAGTTGCAACTGTATGCTTGTGTGTGCGTCCACGCGCGTGCAGAAGTGCATTGCGAGAACCTGTCCTATAGCGTCACTCCGCGAGCCACACACGCACCTCTGATTGGCTCATCCTTCCACTTCTTGCCAATCAGAGAGCCCCGCTCGCTCAAACCGCCACACCGTTGACGGACCGACGAAGCCGGAATTCCGCATCCTGATGTCAATGGCCTTGCATTGGCTGTCCCTTGTCCATAGGGAGCCGTTGCTGACCGCTAATCAGGTGTTGCCAGTTTTGCGCTCGTCAGAACCAGCTGTTTCGATCTGAACTCTGAAGAACTCTGAAGACAAGACAGACTGCTACAGATGCTCGGAGTTGGACGACTGCCACTTATTTAAACACCTCGAAGATTAGAAGTAGAGAGCACTCAACTCGAGGGATTCCAGAGTAACAGAAATATGGATTTGTTTGGGGTTCTGAATTTGGACGAAGTGTCCCATGGACTGGCTGGTCTGTCTATGTTTCCATATTTTGACACGGCGCATTACGTTGTCTCAGTGATGGCACTGCGAGAACAGCCAGGTAAGCAAAGACCGTTCCAACGGCGGGTTGACATTGACCGGTCTAGTTCACCACAGTAGCCCAGCTATAACTGTTATAACGCTTGACTGTTTTGCCTCGTTACTTTCCATATTTTCATGACAATAAGGCGAGGCTTGAGTACTACACTTGTTGCTCCCTGGTGACAGATTTCAGCCTCGAGTTGCCGCCACACCAGACGTGTCAGTACGCGTTCGATTAAGCGTGTGAGAACGTGAAACTTGAGAGCGCGTTCCACACAATTCAACGTTTTTGGCCACGTTGAATGTTGACGTAGTCTACCGTTATGTTTTCATTTTCGAAATAACCACAGCTGGGTGGCATAATGATCTTAGGGAATGGATAACTGCTGCGGGATTCATTTGAGAATTGTCATCCCTCATATAACAAAAGTTACAAAGTTATGCATGAGTCCTAGCTAAATCTATTTGTTTTTATCTATTTGCCCAGTTGACTTTAACAAGGTCAAGTCATGCCGCTTTTGCACCTTTGAAGTTCATATAGTGGACAGTGATTGTACACACACACACACACACACACACACACACAATCCCTCTCCCACAAACATAGTGAGATTGTGTATTGCGCTGTATCAGGGCGTGTGGACTAATTATTTAAGATTAAAACTGTAGCCTGAACTGTATGTAACTGGAGATTTGCAGATATACGATTTTTGATACTCTGTGTTTGAGAAGGGAGGCGAAAGAGACCCATCAATAATTGAATGGGCCTCCTCTCTGTTTTGGCATCAATACTGCCTCAAGACTCACTGATGGAAAAACGTGACCCAAATGTAGATTATGATCTACAGTAGGCTATAAATGGATAATAACACAGAACGTGTGATTTAGAGAACACAAACAACTACTGTAGCCTATTCTTCATGAATCACGATAATGTTTTTTATGTTAAGTTTAAAGGTCAATGAAAGTAAATTAGTCAATGGCATGGCTGTATTGACGTCATAGAGATGTTATCTTAACATTTACAACAAACACATTATCACTGGCACTATCCATTGTGATATAGGTAGCAGCTATGCCAAGTCTGTTATATTTATGCCACTCTTATAGTGGCTCAGTTTAGAGACGGGTGGAGTTTTACAATTTCAATGTTGACCTTTTCCCCAAACAAACCAGACCTGGAGTTCAAAATAAAATAAACTACTCAAGCATTTACTCTAGTCTGTCTGGAGTGCCAGATGAATAGTTGCATTTTTGTGACTTTTCTATTGGTTCCATTGCGGCAGGCAAGCTCAATCAAGCCCAGATAAAGAATTTGAAATGATATCTAATAATACTTGAACCCAGGTCTGAAACAAACAGCAGGGTTAGAGCTAGTGTGGCTTCACTGACTTGTGTGGCATCTCATTCCCTCTGGCCTGTCAATACCTCAGCTGCTGCTGATCCTATAGGCTATGATCTGCATCCCAAATGGCACCATATTCCCTGCAAAATTTGGAATAGGGTGTCAATTGGGGTACAGTCTATATGTCCCACAGGCTTCCTGGGTGTGAGTAATGGAGGTGGTTGCCCTCGTGCAGTTTTCCTCTGCTGTCAACCTCCCAAAATATCACACGGTCACCCAACATGCACCAGTGGTCCTAATATAACCCCTCCCCTGGGTGTGTGGAGAATTTGTGTGTGTGACACGATATGGGCATAGCCTTGCCTGTATTATGATGGCTTCTACAACACAGAAAGCCATATTAGTGGAATCTACAGCCATATCAGTGATAAATTCTAGAACTTATGCCACAGAGAAGTTATTAGATTCTAAGTTCCAAATCCTATTTTCTCCCAGAAAGGAATGTTCCAAAAGAGCCTGTTCTTTTCCCCTCTGTCTTCCATCCTGTTCTGGCTGGCCTTCATTTTTAAACAGCACTGGATCTTGTCATGATTCCCACAAAGCACTCAGACTTGACATTTTTCATAGAAATAACTGGCACATTGTACATTTAGAGCTACTTGAAAAGCACCACTGATATGTAGATGGTGTTTATAATAAACACCAAGTATTTTTCATGAGCACTTGTCTTTATACAGTTATTTCAAGCTGTGTCCAAACAAACTTCACTGAGTGAGTTGTGCAAGAAGTGGGAGGTCTGTCTGCCATCTAAAATGGAAAAATGCAGCATTAGTTCATTGTGTGTACAGTCTGTAATCTAAAAAGAAGTGCCCCATCAAGTTCTCACAGAGGTGACCTAGCCCAGAGAGACAGACACAGAAAGACAAACGGACTGAACGAGAGAGAGAGAGAAGTCACTCCCGGACTCTGAGGATTCTGTGACGTAAAACTAGTCTCTCACAGCGACATACATCAGTGTTTTCTAAACGGGGTCTAGTAACAAACCGCAGCTCTATAGAAACCCAGTAAATGAACCCGGTAAACCGGAACAACAGAGAGACAGGGGTTACACCACATTCTGTTCCTTCCTGTTTGGAGAGAGTGCATGTGAAAAATCAGACTGGGGCCAACTCTACTCACCACAACAAACTACATAGCAGCACGACACCAGGATGTTGTCTTTGCTTTACCCATAACTATCCAAGGAGGCCAGCCTGACAGCGAGATCAGATTTGACTTGTAAATGCCCTCTGAATGCAAAATGTGCTAGTAACCAAGGTCTCTCGAGGCATGGTGGTCAGGGTGAAGTGTATAGTGTCTCCTGCACAACCTAAAAAAGCTAAACCTCTGCAGGGTTACTCTTTCTGCTGGTTTGCGACGAGAGATTGGATTCCAGCAAGCGTTCCTTTTTGGGGTGTAATTTGTCACACTGTACCTGTCCAAATGCAAAAGTAAAGGGGTCACAGAAATGTCACAATGGAAACATGGTAAACACCTCCTGTCTTTTATTGGGGCTGTATATTCAACAGGCAAATACTGTGATTCATGAAAGGAGAAGCACAGCACTTTACATGACGTAATTCAAATGTTTTAGGCAAAAACTCAACAACCCACACAATGAATATCCCTAGCTGGCAGCATAACCAGTTCACCCATTCTCAAGGGATTCTCAGTGTGCAAGGGATAGACGATTCAACGAGCTTCAATAATTACAGATATGCAGTAGAACGTATTAGTTGACACAACCGCTCTTGTTTACTTATGCTAAACGGGGGGAAGCAGCCTTCCTTAATTTTTGTTGCTTGGCTGGTTCTGCTCGCTCTGCTGCTTTTATAGCCCTCAAGGCATGACCTGCTTTTCAACTACAGGAAGCTCATCACAGCTAATTTCACACGCTGCTGCTGTATGTGGAGAAACACACTGCTCCAGTGTGTCCAACTCTATTTCTCTGCTGTCTGATCAGTTCTCACAGGAGAAAGAAAGCCTCTCTCTAAACAGTGCTACGTGTTACCAACTCTATGCCTATGCTCAAGCGATATAACACCTACAGTAGATGTTGTGTACACATTTGCATACATGTCATTGAACTAACTATCTGCACTATTTATCATTGAACTCTTTTGTATAGGCATATTCATGAATGTTGTGCCTTTTGGTTATGTTACAGGTTACAGTATGTTTCCCAGTAGACAGGTATGTTACTACTTCATAAGTACATGTCATTACCGTAACAATCCCATCCACCTTCTATTAAAATCCATCCAGAGTCATACAGTATGTATAGACTGTATACTGTATATGGCTCTGAGTAAACTCATCTTTAGAGATCCACTGTTGACAAATCTTCTATCCAGAAGGCTTTGTCCCAGATCTGGTGCATGCATGGCCGCCGCGCTTTTCTTTGTTTTTGTTTACTACCTTCATTTAACCTAGCCTAGTCCCAGATCTGTTTGTGTGGACTTGCGAACTGTTTGGTGTGACAACTCTTATAGGAGTTGGTAAGGGAACACAAACAGATCTGGGACCGGGGTATATTTAAACGGGTAGGTTAAATATGTCACCATAACAACCTGTTAAGCGTTGTTGTGTCAGTGATCCGAAGGAGCCATGGTTACACTGCTCCTCCTGCTATCACAGTGATTTAACTCTTTACTAAGCTCGTTAAAAGGTTATTACAGCTGTTATAACCTTCCGTCAATTGACCACGACCTGCTTTCAATTGATGGTTTGCATGACTGCAGTTTGATTAGGGATGTTGTTGATGTGCTGTAACCCCGACTTGAGTTGCAACATCAACTACCTTGCTCCAACGGCAAACGCCGCCGACCATGTAGGCTGTCAGTTCTCGTGTGTGTGTGTTCAGATGGGTACTGTTGCGCAAAGCTGAGTGTCCATCTATAGTGAACTGTGATGCACAAGATACATTTTCATCCGCTATTGACTGGTTGTGCAAATGGTGGTTTGGTGACGCCTGAGATTTGGAGTTGTGCGGAACCGTTGGTGTATGTTTTGTGTGTGTTTATTTGCTTTCGCTTTGTGTGTATTTCTGTGTGTGTGTGTGTGCCAACTGTGTACTGTCACTCACACTCTCTTGGAAACAGGTAATCACTAATCCGCATTGCTTGATCTATATCATGTGATATGTAAACCGTATGCTAGGAGCCCTGTTATTTGATAGTTACACTGCAGACACGGTTGAAGTTCCTCCTGTGAAACCTCTCTCCCCTAACCACTGTTGGATGTGTGGTTGTTTGTTGGAGTTTGGTCAAGGCATTGTTGCTACCAACTCCAGACCACACATTGCCACAGAAGAGCTGCATGGATTTGATTTCTCTCTCCGCTGTTTCCAATTTATCCTGTCAATAAAACCCTCAAAATAGAGGGTTTATTTTAGAAAACACAACAGGATAAAAACTACTGTCGTTCTTAATTATTGAGACAATGGGAAGTGTCTTATAAAGGAAGCCTTAGTTGTGTTCAAGAGAGAGAACTCTAAATAACATGGCTTCCTAGTTGTTTGTGCTCAGGGCAGGAAGCTTCCTTGCCTGCCTCTCCAGGACTCTTTAATCTCGTCAATCCCTCAGATTAACCAGGCTGGCATTACAGGATTTAGTTAGCGTGGCGCTAACCTTGAGACCAGGAAGTAGACTACTTGGGAACTGGCCAATTAAGACTAGGAAGGGCCAGAGCCTAGGTGCTAAATATGGCTCTGAGAAGGGCCTCAGCTATGTCTGTCCTATGCTCACATGGTGGACTGGACTGGTAGGAACTTGATCCTGTACATCAGCAGACTCCAACAATCATTTTCCGGACCACCTCCCTCCACTCAAGCCATGAACTTTTTGACCCTCCATTTTTGGTGACCAAGTGGTTGCAACTTGATCTTGTACTTGACTAGTGTGTTTTCACCATGTGAACATACTATATTTAGCCATATTTTTAACATTTATTTGTCAGAGTAGGTGGGGTTTATTAGCTTGTTTGCCACACTGTTTGTGGTGTAATGACCTTTTGGCTTACCTGAGTGACCCAACTACCTGTGTCTGTCCCTAATACATAGACTTCCACTTTCTTAATAGTCGATCCTAGTTCATCTAGAATTCCTTCCTTTAAGAGGCAGTGACCATAGTCTGAGTGAAGGAGACAATACTTATCTTAATTGAGCAGATACCAGCCCTAATCAACAATCAACTTTTGAGCTCTTAACTCTGCACTTTACTCTGAAGTCCTAAACTGATTCTCATATCTGTATCAAAATGTGTGTAGGTGAGACGAGCACATATCCTAGTCCTGTGGCTGACCTGGTTCTCAGTTCTATATCTACTGTAGTTAATATTTAAACTGCCCTGGACACATTGTGTCATATGTTATATTGCACTTTATTTGACTTAGTTTATCTAAAACTAACCACTGGGGGCTGGGTTTCAGGAGCTCTGGAGGTGGCGCGGAGGAGCCCGTTTGCCTGCTGGTTCAGTTCCATGCTCTACTGCTTCGGAGGGGGCATTCTCTCAGGTTTCATGATGGCTGAGGCCCCCATAGCCTTCCTGTCCAACAGCACCAGCGTTCTCATGGCCTCTGTCATATGGTGAGTCCTCTATTAGCTTTAAGAGATCAGAGGGAGGTAGGGGACAGAGATGGAGAGGGAGGCCCCTATGTCGAACAGCGCCCATGGCCTCTGTCATCTGGTGAGTGGAGAGGAGGGGGGAGAGATGGAGTGTGGGCTAGAGAGCGAGGAATCACAGGAAAACAGCCCAACATGCAGTGTCTCTGGGAAAGACATTGGAATACACACTAGAATACTGTGTAGACCCTGAGAACCAATGGACCATAGATTCTCTGTGAGGTGTATCCAGACTGGGAGAGCCTCACAGCAGGGGAAAGGGCTGAATAAAATACACCTATTAAAACACATGCTACCATGCTTCCTTTTTCAATACCATAGTGTTTTAGTGCCCTCTGCTGGGGGGAACCCAACATGCATACTGTATGCAACATTTGCTTATTGACTGAACTGTGCTGTACATTTAAGGACATGTAAGAACCTGTCTTTGTCAAATCAAGCTTGATTTATTTCAGACATGGAATGCAACGCAATTTGCTTTACAGGAAAAATAGATATATAAAAATAAAAAGCTTAAATATTTACTACACAAGATTTTAAAAAACAAAATAGTGACACAAACTGAACAACTAAAAAGCACCCGTAGGAAAATAAAAGTTAAAAATCTGTTTTTTAAGATCTCTTTTAAATATGTCCACAGTTTCAGCTCCCCTCTGGTTAGCTGGCAGGCTATTCCAGAGGCTGGGGTATAACCACTGAAGGCTGCCTAGGCCTCTTGGTCCTAGGCTTTGAGATAGACCCTACCCTGAAGAAGTTAACTATTTTTCTCCATTTCCACCTGACTGACGTGTCCAAAGTAAACTGCCTGTTGCTCAGGCCCTGAAGCCAGGATATGCATATAATTGGTACCATTGGAAAGATAACCCTTTGAAGTTTGTAGAAATGTTAAAATAATGTAGGAGACGATAACACAATAGATATGGTAAGAGAAAAACCAACCAGAAATTATTTTTCATAAAACCAACCAGAAATTCCAATAGAATGTATAGAGCTCCCAGTATGCAATTCCTATGGCTTCCCCTGGATGTCAGTAGTCTTCGTTCAAGGTTTCAGGCATCTTTCTTCCAAAACGAGGAAGAATTATGAGTTTTAGTACAGGGATACAGTCTTGGAAATCAGTCTACGTGCACGGGACGAAGAGGATGCGCACCTGCTAATATCGTTTTCCTATTGAACATTTTTCCATATGAAATATTATAGTTTTAATTACATTTTAGGGTATCTGAGAATTAAATAAAGGTATTTTGACTCGTTTTATCGAAGTTTTCCTTTCTCTGCATGTTGAATGACTGGATTACTCAAATCGATGGCGCCAACTAAACTGACTTTTTGGGATATAAAGAAGGATTCTAACAAAACGACACGTTGTAGCTGGGACCCTTTTAGATGACAAATCAGAGGAGGATTTGAATTTATGAAACCTGTGCTGGTGGAAAAATATTTTGATGTGGGGCGCAGTCCTCAAACAATCGCATGGCATGTTTTCTTTCGCTGTAAAGCCTATTGTAAATCAGCCGGTACAGTTAGATTAACAATAAAGATTTTAACCGCTATAAGACACTTGTATGCTCCGAAATGTTTAATATCCATAATTCGTATGATTATTTATTTGAATTGCGCACCCTCCAGTTTCACAGGAAGTTGTCCCGTTAGCGGGACGCCTAGCCTTAAGACGTTTTTAAAAGGCCAGAGGACCTGAGGGACCGACTGAGTACATACCTTTTAAAAGTATGTCTGACATGTATTTGGGTGCACAATTGTGGATGGATTTGGAAACCAATAGAATGTTAAAATTAATTAGAAATCTCACAGGCAGCCAGTGCAGAGACCTTAACTGGTGTAATGTGTGCTCTCCATCAGTGCCCGTGCTGCAGCATCCTGTATGTTTAGCAGTTGACCAATGGCTTTCTTGGGAAGACCAGACAGGAGAGCAGTAGTCAAGCCTGCTTGTAATAAAAGCATGGATGAGTCTTGCCTGTATCAGCCTGAGAGAGAAACGGCCACACCTTGTTCACATTCCCAATGTTTGATTTGGATTCCCCTTTGAGAGAAACGGCCACACCGTGTTCACATTCCCAATGTTTGATTTGGATTCCCCTTTGAGAGAAACGGCCACACCTTGTTCACATTCCCAATTGTTTGATTTGGATTCCCCTTTGAGAGAAACGGCCACACCTTGTTCACATTCCCAATTGTTTGATTTGGATTCCCCTTTGAGAGAAACGGCCACACCTTGTTCACATTCCCAATGTTTGATTTGGATTCCCCTTTGAGAGAAACGCCCACACCTTGTTCACATTCCCAATGTTTGATTTGGATTCCCCTTTGAGAGAAACGGCCACACCGTGTTCACATTCCCAATGTTTGATTTGGATTCCCCTTTGAGAGAAACGGCCACACCTTGTTCACATTCCCAATTGTTTGATTTGGATTCCCCTTTGAGAGAAACGGCCACACCGTGTTCACATTCCCAATGTTTGATTTGGATTCCCCTTTGAGAGAAACGGCCACACCTTGTTCACATTCCCAATGTTTGATTTGGATTCCCCTTTGAGAGAAACGGCCACACCTTGTTCACATTCCCAATGTTTGATTTGGATTCCCCTTTGAGAGAAACGGCCACACCTTGTTCACATTCCCAATGTTTGATTTGGATTCCCCTTTGAGAGAAACGGCCACACCTTGTTCACATTCCCAATTGTTTGATTTGGATTCCCCTTTGAGAGAAACGGCCACACCTTGTTCACATTCCCAATGTTTGATTTGGATTCCCCTTTGATTCCCTCTCTGTGCTTTGGCTCCAACAAGTACCTCAGTCTTGTCCTGATTTAGCTGGAGGAACTTGTGTGCCACCCAGGTATTTAAATCACTAATAGTCTAATCATTTATTTGTGGAGCTAAAATCCTCTGCTGACACAAATGTAAAGTTGTGTATCTTCTGTGTAGCAAATGAAAATAAATGTTGTGCCTTCTCATAATGCTGAATGCAGCACTTAAATATAAGAGTACAAAGACTCTGTTTGGCATCCGGGTTGGGTCTAAGATCATTTACCACTTTAAATTCAATTTTAGTTACCTTGTGGATTTTTAGTAGGCCTATGGGTGTTTTGATAACATACACTTGTGTAACAGAATATGCAAATGAGTGGGTAAATGACCACACAGGAATTAGCCCGTCCTGGTCCCAGATCTATTTGTGCTGTATATGTTTAGCATGGCAATGTTGACCATGGGATTTGGCAAGACGGCACAAACAGATCTGGGACCAGGCTAGAATATGTAATTATTCAATTACACTCAAGGTAATATATACTGGGGGCTCCCGAGTGGCACAGGGAGCACTGCTCCTCAGTGCGAGGCATCACTGCAGTCCCTGTTTTATCCCCGTTATAATGTGGATTGGAGCAGCAAGGCGTTTTGCTGTAATATATTACTCACTACTTCCTGAATGTATATTGTGTGGTTGTGGGAAGAATTGAGTAAAATACCGCCCTCTGCTGGCCAAATAGACTGCTTGCTGTTAACAGACAGTATAGCTGGGGGTTTACTACAGTGAACTGAATGTGAACATAGAGCTCATTCTCAAATGTCTGCCGGTATGTATGTGTGTCTGCGTGTGTACATACATTTCTGTGTGAGTCCTGGCTTGGATGCATATGTGTGTGTGTGCGTGCCTGCCTTCCCTGTGTGTATTCTAGGTACCTGGTGTTCTACTGCCCCCAGGATGTGGTGTACTCCTGTACCACCTTCTTCCCCCTGCGTCTGGTGCTGACGGGTATGAAGGAGGTGACCCGCACATGGAAGGTCCTGGGGGGTGTGGCTCAGGCACACAGCAAGTACAAGGATGGACTGCTGGTGATGATCGCTATAGGATGGGCTAAAGGTACAGTAGGCATCTATTGTGAATGCATGGTCTGATAACCATACAGATTCTGACAACCTCTGGCCACTATATGCTATGCTAAGGTACCACTGTGTGTGTATACAGACAAGCATGCGAAATATGCCCATATACATACACACACACACACACACAGATACATAAACGCTCTCTCTCCCACTTATAAAGTATACCCAACATCTAGTTTTCATTTACATCCGGTTGAGTTGTCAACCAACTTAAATTCAACAACAAAAATTCACCATGTCATTGTTTTAAGGTTAAAAGTCGTGTGGGAAAAAAGCCCAAATTCCCAACGTTGATGACTTTCTGCAAATCCATTCAGTTTCCCACGTTGCTTCAACGTCATCACATAGATTTTGTTGTTGTTGAAATTGCGTGGAGAGAGCGTTGATATCAACCAGTTTTTGCCCAGTGGGTACATTGTGTGCAAATCAATTTGGAAAGTAAAGCCTTGTAGGTAATTGGAGATTCATAAGACTCGTTTGAGAAATGTAATGCATATCAAAACCATTACTGTTGTCGTTGTTAATGTCCTGAGTTTTGGTCCTTCCAAATGTTTCTACATAACATGAGGTTAAGTTGACACTAATTGTGATCCTGAAAATGAAGCCCGGAAGCCTTTACACACACTATATTATTAGTATTTATTTAGCAACAAACAAATTCATTGATTGACTTTTTAGACTAATTACTGGACCGAAAGAGTATAATGCAACTAGCCTGGTCCCAGATATGTTTATGCTGTATAGCAAACTGGAGCTGGCAAGACTGCACAAACAGATCTGGGATCAGGCTACTGTAACAGAGTATAATGCAACTAGCCTGGTCCCAGATATGTTTATGCTGTATAGCAAACTGGAGCTGGCAAGACTGCACAAACAGATCTGGGATCAGGCTACTGTAACAGAGTATAATGCAACTAGCCTGGTCCCAGATATGTTTATGCTGTATAGCAAACTGGAGCTGGCAAGACTGCACAAACAGATCTGGGATCAGGCTACTGTAACAGCCCAGGACAATTACACAGCCTTTACTTCTCTTTCTCTTCAGGTGCTGGAGGGGGTCTGATCAGTAACTTTGAGCAGCTGGTACGAGGAGTCTGGAAGCCAGAGACCAACGAGCTTCTCAAGATGACCTAGTAAGTCTCCTCTACCAGTGCTCGTACTTGGCTCTGTGTGATGTTGTGCACAGAAACCCAGTGACATAATTGGAGACTCACTGAGTGACAGATCTGTCGCTGACTGTGTTGGCTTTGATTTTGATCTGTTGTTATGTGATACAGTCTGTCTGGTGGGCTTCTCCCTATTCTGATACAGGAGAGCGAGAAAGAGGAGATCCTGAATGCCTACCCGCTGTGACTCACAATCTGTTCAGAACCACAATGGTGAAGTCATGACATCTGAGTTGACCGCTGACCTTTTAACCTTTGTGTTTGTGCAGCCCCACTAAGGTCACCTTGATAGGAGCGGTGCTGTTTGCCCTGCAGCAGAACCAGTACCTTCCTGTCCAGAAACAGCACCTCATGCTGCTCTACACTGTCTTCACCGTTGTCAACAAGGTCAGTCACTGACCTAACCCTCAAAGTCTAACCCTAGCCTCAACCCTAACACTATAGGACTCGTATGTTTATCGGACCCAGATCAAGCCTAGACATTAACTAATAAAGCATACTCAATAGACGATCTCAGCTGAAAGTTGTTTTTTAAACACAGGAATAGGTTTATTCATCTGGAACTGGGAAAACAGCCAGGACATGAAGTTTATGGAAGTCAAACAACATTCTTAAATGTATTAAGTAGTAGTGTTCGCCATGTTATTTGAATGACCTACCTTTATCATTAGCTATGACTCAACATTAGTCTTGGTGTTGCCCCAGCAGGAGATTTTTGTATCGTTTTCATCTTGTTGCGTCATTCTTTCTCAATCCTCTCACACTGAGGTCTCCTGCTCTCGACTCTGATTAATCTAAGCACAGGTTTTCAGAACTGTCTCAAATGTTCATTTGGAGTTCACCGGTCAACTCACTAAAGTTACATTTAATCTGATTAAGCATCTGTTTACCTCCTCATTAGTCAGTTTTGTAGTAGTCAGTGTATTCTCATCACTTCACCCTCTCTCTTTCCTCTAAATCCTTCCACCCCTCTTTTTTTCTCAGACAAGGATGATGCTGACCGGCTCCTCTTCCTCACCCTTTGCTCCCATCGAGTCTGTCGTATACAGCACATTCTTCGCTGGTCCGTCACCATCCTCATATACCACCCTCACCACAGAGACCGAGACCCTTGTAGTGAAGAAGCCGTCCACAGCCACTAAGAAGAGCATCAAAGAGGCCTGTGAGAGCCTGAACGGAGCAGCCCCAGGCTCCCCGTCCAAGACTGCTGCACACAAGAGGGGAAAGGGCTCCCCGAAGAAGGCCAAAGAGCAACTGGAAAGCACTGAAACAGAGAGCAGTAAGAAGAGTGACTAGTGACTGTATACTGAACTATATAGTCTATAGAATGGACAGCCACTTAGCACACTAGAATTAGTTTGGTAAAGGCATGTGTACACTTAATATGGCTGCCAGTTCACCCATTGGTAGTACATTGACTTGAATGGGGATGTCCATTCTATAAATTATATTTCTATGCTGTGATGCCCTCCTTGTCCTGTGACACCGTCATCCTGTGATTAGGTCCCAATTTGCTCACTACCCCACCCCCTTGGTCCTAACACTTTGATGTGTGTAGATCTGTAAGGTGAAAGCTTCACCACTACTTGTATATACAAACATCAATTATGGCTAGGGTTGCAAAATTCCTGCAACTTTCAATAAATTCCCTGGTTTTCCCGAAATCCCAGTTGGAGGATTCCTGGAATCAGGAAGTCTGGAGTCTTCCAACCAGGACTTTTGAAAACCTATTGAACCTTCCAGAAATTTTGCAACGCTAGTTGTGCCCAAGTGGGAGGAAATTGGGGACCGGCTGAATGAGTACAAATATAATCTATGCTGATTTTAATATATTATACATTATATACAAATATTATGTATCTATTTTATATTGAAGTTTGATAATCCTTTTCTAATTATGCGTTGATGAATCCAGTTTTTACTAAGGGATAAATACTGTCCATGATGCTGATCGATGACTGTCAGCTACTGTTTAACTGTATTTTAATATTAAATATTCTGTTTTATTGACCTGTTTCCTCCTATGAAATGTTTTAAGGTTTTACATAGAGAGTTTATATAATTATTACTCTAGATGTTCTAGTAATACTCAAGGAAATGCACTTGAATTACACATTTCTAAATGGAATGCCTTTTGGTGCACTTACTCTTTTGTGAATGCTTTAAACTCTCTTGAGCGCTTCAAAAGTACATGATCACGTGCACTTTAATCGGAGTCCTTGTCGTTCTCATACAGTAACACCGAAATGCAAACACTTGGACATTTGAAGACATTTGTATGGTAAAACCTTTAGTTGATAACCTTTAAGTTCATACAAAGATGTTCAGATTGGAGAACTATTTTCAGATACAGCGTCTCGATGCTCTGAGTCGACCTACCATATTTCTTCAATTATATTCTCACCTGTAACAATGGCTCGTATTTATCTTATTGAGAGCTGTGGTTATGTCCAGGGCAAGACCCGTTTAATGAGGCCAAGGAAAGGTCCGATTTTAGCTGAGAGTAACTAGTGTGCAATAATGCTGCCCTTATGTGTCTCGGTCTATTGGTTGTGTTTTCCCTAATGTCTTTGGAACAGTAGAAACTATTGGAGCTCACAGATGTAACATTTCTATTTGTAAGACAAAGAGTGAAACATTGCATCATTGTAGCATCAGAACTTGATTGATAGCTCACCCACTTTCACCACCTTCGGAAAAGAAAATCTGGAAATCCTTCAAGTTCACAAAATAACCTCAGAGTTTGGAAAGGGGTCCCACAGGAATACAAATTAAGAACAGTGGTGGTGTTCAAACTCTAGTCGTAAAGGAGTCTTGTAGCGGATATCTGTCTTTCTAATGCTCACAGTCCACAGAGGTGCCACCACCTCTGCATGTCAATTAGTGTCATCTCTGTGTTTGTGTATGACCACTTCCGCGAGTGCTTGTGTTCATGCTCGGTGTGTATGTGACTCTAAGGGTGCACTGAGTCCTGGGTAGTTAAAATCACTGTCTCTTGCTCTCTCAATTCAATTTGCTTCATTGACATGACTTAACAATGTACCTATTGCCAAAGCTTACTTTGGGATTTACAATATCAACATAATGAATAATAATAATCAGTATTGTCAACGGGACAACAGTAACAACAATAACCAAGGGTCAAAATAAGCATACATTGAACAACAAGGACATGTGCAGTTTGGTTGGTTTGTCAAACACTGTCCCTCATCTTGGCAGGCAGAAATGTAGTGCGCTTCCAACCCACATCTCTCTGCGTCCTCCCCCAACAGGACGGGTAGCCTATCCTCATCAGAGTGGTCTTTGAAACCTTGAATATGTTTATTTAAATCAAATAAAAATTGTCAGGGAATGAAGCTCTGTCTCAGGTTCTGCTGTGGTTGCACAGCCTTTCTTCTACATCAGTTATTCCAAAAGTGGGGGGGGTACGCCAAATTAAAATGTCATTCACATTAAAAAATATATAGATATATATATATATATATAGTATATTTATGTTTTCCAACGGTTCTATACATTTGGGTGTTTTTTCCCCCTCGTCTTTCAATGCCAAAAGTATAATTGAACCATCTAGTGTTCAGCGAAACAACAATGTCAAATACAGGTAGCCTAGTCAAATAATGGACATCCAATCACATTAACCGTTACTCTCTCACGGGAAATCTTCACTCAATGTCAAATACAGGTAGCCTAGTCAAATAATGAACATCCAATCACATTAACCGTTACTCTCTCACGGGAAATCTTCACTCAATGTCAAATACAGGTAGCCTAGTCAAATAATGAACATCCAATCACATTAACCGTTACTCTCTCACGGGAAATCTTCACTCAATGTCAAATACAGGTAGCCTAGTCAAATAATGGACATCCAATCACATTAACCGTTACTCTCTCACGGGAAATTTTCACTCAATGTCAAATACAGGTAGCCTAGTCAAATAATGAACATCCAATCACATTAACCGTTACTCACTCACGGGAAATCTTCACTCTTGCGCAGACATTTAGAAAGGAAACATCAGAATTAGAAAAATAAGACACAGGAGTTTTTTGAGTGAGAATAAAAATGACTTTCGAGTAGTAAGACATGTATAAAAGCAACAGATACCATTAAGAAGGGGCTAGACGCATCTTATATGGTGAGCTACCGAGTGGCTAGGACAGGCAAGCCCCATACTGTTTTGAAACAATTACTGATTCGCATACAAGCCAGTGAATTATGTGTGTTAAAGCTGGATGAGTCAACAGACGTGGCGGGCCTGGCACAGCTCCTGGTATACTGTATGTCCGTTACATGGGGGAGTCAATTAAGGAGGACATCCTCTTCTGTGCCCTGGTCCTGTAAGAGCTCTTTGTCACTTCCCACAAGCCGGGTTGTGACAAAAACTTACACTCATTCTTATGTTTGATAAATATATCGTATAGTGTGTGTGCGGCAGGCTTACAATGATGGCAAACTGTGCTCACTGAGCCTGTCCTTTTCAAGGTTTTGTTCAGTAACCGTGGTCAAGTAGTTTGCCACGGTGTACTATCGATTAAGGGCCAGATCACTGCAGTTTTTGATTTGTTAAAAAAGTTTGAAATATCCAATAAATGTCGTTCCACTTCATGATTGTGTCCCACTTGTTGTTGATTCTTCACAAAAAAATACAGTTTTATATCTTTATGTTTGAAGCCTGAAATGTGGCAAAAGGTCGCAATGTTCAAGGGGGCCGAATACTTTCGCAAGGCACTGTATGGTTCTCAATCAGAGGCAGGTGTTTGTCATTGTCTCTGATTGGGAACCATATTTAGGTAGCCTGTTTTGTGTTGGGTTTTGTGGGTGATTGTCTTCTGTCTTTGTGTCATTGCACCAGATAGGACTGTTTCGGTTTTCACATTTGTTTTGTATTTTGTAGTGTTCTCGTGTATGGTCTTTATTAAACATGTTGAACTCTAACCACGCTGCATTTTGGTCCACCTCTCCTTCAACGGAAGAAAACCGTTACATGAGCACATTTTCCTGTGCCTGGAAATGGCATGTTTCTTCCTCAAGGGTGGGGAAGCTCTCCTCTGAGCAATATGGGGATTCTGAGAGGGGGATATAATATTGCGAAAATTATATTTTTCTGTCAGTACAAGTCATTTTTTCAGTTTCAAACAAATTATATTTACCAATTTTGAGGGTATCAATTTGATTTTGTAGTTCGGATTTGTACCAAATGATCCTCCAGAGTCTCTATTGACAGAGCTGTGTTTCTGTGATGGCACAACTACCTCTCTGTAGCCTGTGGGGCATGGAGTGACAGTGTCTGTCTTACACCATGTCTCCTGCAGAATGACGACATCAACATCTTATAAGATTTATTTATTTTTATCTCCAGGGATGTTCCGCATGAAGGCGATTTCATGCTGCAAAAAGAAAGAATAGCACAGTCAGAAATACAGTAACTACTAAGTTGTTAAGAGTGTGATGAACAAGATCTCTCTCTCCCCCACAGCAAAAGGGCCAGGCAGGAGACAGGGGATAAGCCAAGGGCATGGCATGTTGTGCGTTAGGAATGTCAGGGTGTCTCTCTGTGTCAAACACACAGCAGATAGGATATTAGGCTGCAATGGCAGCAAAGTTAAATACAGGGGATATGTCCGAAATGGCACACTTTTCCCTATATAGTGCCCATTCGGCTCTGGTCAAAAGTAGTGCACTATGTAGGTAATAGGGTGCTCTTTGGGACGCAGACAGGGTCAGGGAGAGGAGGGTTTAGCTATCAAGGAATATTTCATATTGACACCAGCAATTACCTGGAGGTTATTTCTTTAGGGTTAAATCGACTTATCTCAACACCTTGCCTACGCTACTACTTCTGCTTGTCTGTTTTTGAGTGATGAGGATCTCTATTCAATGAGGTGTCACTACAGACCCGGGTTTGATCGCAGGCTGTGTCGCAGCCGGGAGACCCATGAGGCTGCACACAATTGGCCCAGCTTGGTAAGGGTTTGGCCAGCTGGGATGTCCTTGTCCAAATTTCTTACATCCCTGTTAGTGAGCATTTCTCATTTGCCAAGATAATCCATCCACTTGACAGGTGTGGTATATCAAGAAGATGATTAAACAGCATGATCATTACACAAATGCACTTTGTGCTGGGGACAATAAAAGGTCACACTGAAATGTGCAGTCTTGTCACAAGACAATGCTACAGCTGTCTCAAGTTTTAAAGGGGAGATTTCTACTGTATCTCAACACCTTGTCTACAGCTACTACTTCTGCTTGTTTGTTTTTTGAGTGATGAGGAGTGCAATCTAACTAAATTGGCATGCTGATGCAGGAATGGCCACCAGAGCTTTTGCCAGAGAATGTAATGTTCATTTCTCTACCATAAGCCGCCTCCGACATCGTTTTTGGCAGTACATCCAACCGGTCTCATAACCACAGACCATGTGTAACCACGCCAGCCCAGGACCTCCACGTTCGGCTTCTTCACATCCGGGATCATTTGAGACCAGTTACCCAGACAGCTGATGAAACTCTGTGTTTGCACAACCAACATTTTTTTGCACAAACTGTCAGAAACCGTCTCAGGGAAGCTCATCTGCATGCTCGTCATCTTTACCAGGGTTTTGACCTGATGGCAGTTCTGCGTCGTAACCGACTTGTAAATCGGATAAATCCTGGTTTCAACTGTACCAGGCAGATGACAGACAGCTTGTATGGCGTTGTGTGGGCGAATGGTTTGCTGATGTCAACGTTGTAAACAGAGTGACCCATGGTGGCGGTGGGGTTATGGTGTGGGCAGGTATAAGCTACGGACAACAAACACAATTGCATTTCATCGATGGCAATTTGAATGCACAGAGATACCGTGACGAGATCCTGAAGCCCATTGTCGTGCTATTCATCCACCGCCATCACCTCAGTTTCCAGCATGATAATGCATGGCCCCATGATACAAGGATCTCGACATCATTTCTGGAAGCTGAACATGTCCCAGTTCTTCCTTGGCATACTCACCAGACACGTCACTTGAAGCATGCTTGTGACACTCTGGAACGACAGTGTTTACGACAGCGTGTTCCAGTTCCCGCCATGATCCAGCAGCGTTGCGCAGCCATTGAAAAGGAGTGGGACAACATTTCACAGGCCACAATCAACAGCCTGATCAACTCTATGCGAAGGAGAAGTGTCGCGCTGCACGAGGCAAATGGTGGTCACAGAACCTGACTGGTTTTCTGATCCACGTCCCTACCTTTTTTAAGGTATCAGTGACCAACAGATCTGTATACTCAGTCATTTGAAATCCATAGATTACATCCTAATTAAATCAATTTACTGATTTCCTTATATGAACTGTAACTCAGTCAAATCTTTGAAATTGTTGCATGTTGCGTTTATGTCTTTGTTCAGTGTATGCAATCTGAAATGACTTTTGAATTAAATGAGTATTTAAATAAGCACATACTGTGTATTTGAGACAAGGAGAACACTGTATTATCCCTTGATCGCTACTATAGAATTTTGTAGTATACTGTAGAATGCTATACTACACACTGTAGCATCCTCGTCATTGTAAATAAGAATTTGACTTGCCTAGTTAAATAAAGGTTAAACATGTTTTTAAAGTATCTCCCAATGGTGTAAAATACTATAGTTGACTTTAGAAAACTACAGTACTTAATATAGAAATATGTAGTACAATGTATTAAACTGAGAGACCTACATGCCAAGTATTGTTCCCCACAGATTATAGAAAAGATCATCTCTGAACCAATCCTTACAAGTTATGGAACATGTGCTCTTATAATATTTCTCCAGTAGATTTTCTCAAGGAGAAAGCCCCCACTTCTATGTCAAAGATAATAAAAACTATAGTAAATACTACAGTAATGGTCACAAAAACACTACAGTAAATACTACAGTATACTTCAGTAAAGTCCGCAAAAACACTACCTCAGATGCACCCTCAGACTGGAGAGACACTACCACCACTACCACTAGTGTCCTTAGTAAACAAACCATTGTCATAGAAGGGTATGCAGGTACAGGTATCGTCCACAGGAGGGCGTAGGGTGTCCCTCCCTGTCTGGCTGGAGGAGAGGAGAGCAGACAGGCAAGCAGAGAGGCAGCTGCAGGCCGTTAGGGGAGGGGAGGACAGTGGCTGGGGGCTAGATAGCTAGGGACCCCAGCCTCTCCCTCAGTGAGAATGGTAGCTGCCCACAGCCACAGAGTGGCACATCCCTAACAAAGGCAGGCAGAGTCCATCAAAAAGACACAAAGAGCCTTCAGCCACACACACAGACATCCACCCCCCCCCCCAAACCCCACCAACGATCAGCGACCAGCTATGCAGCCAGGACCAGACAAAGACCCAGATTCTGTGTTTCTCCTTCTCCAGACAGAAGCTGCACACATACAATGTTACTGTACATAGATCCACCACAACTTTATTTAATCTTGAGCTTTAGTTTTTTAGTTTTTTAGTTTTTTTAGTTTATGTTTTCTTCAAAAGTGAAGGACATAAGTGGAATCCAAGATTTGTATCACAAATGGATGGTCTCTGGCACATGCTGTATGCTGTTTCTGCACCTGTGAATACTATGGTATGGTGGTGTTCCTTACATAGTGATTGTCATCCATCAGCTGGCCTGACAGTAGACAGTGAACGGCTTAGTAGTGATCATACTGAGGAGTTTTTCTCTTCTGTCCTCTGCACTATGTCAGTAAACCTACAGAAGACATGAGCATAAAGACCCTGTCTAAATCTACAGTCCAGTAATGCATACCGAGCCCCTTAAGCAGTACAATACACAACTGTACAGGACAAAAAGCATGAGCAGAAAGATGTGGGGAGAGAGAGAGAGATTCCCATTTCCATCTTCTGTCAGGCTCAAAAGGAATAGAAAGCACCAACATGGATGATGTTACCAAGCTGTAGTAAGATCCATACTACCAATATATGTTGGTAGAGTGAGAGAGAGCGTGACAATGAGCCAGAGAGCGAGAGAGAGAGAGAGAGGAGGAGCGAGAGAGAGAGAGAGAGGAGCGAGAGAGAGAGCGAGAGAGAGAGAGAGAGAGAAAGAGAGAAGGAGAAAGAGAGAGAGAAGGAGCGAGAGAGAGAGAGAGAGAGAGAGAGAGAGAGAGAGAGAGAGAGAGAGAGAGAGAGAGAGAGAGAGAAGGAGCGAGACAGAGAGAGAGAGAGAGAGAAGGAAGGAAGGAAGGAAAGAAGGAGCGAGAGAGAGAGAGAGAGGAGTGAGAGAGAGAGAGAGAGAGAGAGAGAGAGAGAGAAGGAGCGAGACAGAGAGAGAGAGAGAGAGAGAAGGAGCGAGAGAGAGAGAGAGAGAGAGAGAGAGAGAGTGAGATAAGACAGGGTTCAAGGCTGTCAGCGCAGTGGTGTCACATCAGGCCATCATGACAGAGCAGCAGTGATTCACTCTGCCTCTTTTCAGAGAGAGAGAGAATGAGGGAGAGAGCGAGAGAGAAAGAGGGAACCACACAAACAGAGCCCAGCACACGGATTAATCTAAATACAACACACAGATGGGCCCCTGACAGTGCAACACACTTCAACACAGTATTGCACTCTCCAGAAATTACAACCTGTATCAATGATTTCCTTTCAAGTGCATTTAGCCCTAACTTCCCTGAGACAAATGTGTCAGTGACAAAAAATGGATGCATCATAAAGCAGCCACAAAGGCAAAGGTATGCAAAAGAAACAATCATTCTCATTTGAAACCTCAAAAATACTATTTAATACTGAATGTAAACGCTTAAGAATTTGGATTTAATTTCAAACATTACCAACCACAAGATGCAGACTTTCAGCAAGAATATTGGGGCAGCCTAGTGGTGAGAGCGTTAGACTAGTAACCGGAAGGTTGCAAGTTCAAATCCCCAAGCTGACGAGGTACTAATCTGTCGTTCTGCCCCTGAATAGGCAGTTAACCTAACCCACTGTTCCTAGGCCGTCATTGAAAATAAGAATTTGTTCTTAACTAACTTGCCTAGCTAAAAAACAATTCAGATATATTGTGGCACTTTGAAAGAATACAAACAAAATGGAAGTGCCAGTTGGCTATTATTAGCTTTTTAGAGAACCAGCCCTTATTTTGTGAATAGGTGTTTATTTGAGTTGCAGTGGGCATGTATTAATTCTGTGCTTTATGCTTGCCTGTGCATGTTTTTGTTGGTTTGCTGTTCTTCTCGCTTCTTCTTCTTCTTCTTTGGTATAATGGTGTTCGCAACTATTATATGTGCATTCCGCCACCTACTGAACAGGTGAATAATGAAGATCCGAAAAAGGAAAAAATTAGGGGTAAAAGAAAAAGTGAATTAAACTAAATCAGCCTCCTGTTCTGTTTTAATCAGGTCCCTGAACAGGCTCAGAAGGATCCTATGATGGCGGGACATTTCCTGGTGACAGTAGTCCTTGCAGTGCTTCTACTGTTAATTCTTGGTGGCACAAAAAACTTCTCGGCTGCAGATATAGTGATGTCCAGCTTCTTGGACACTTGTGCAGTACAATTAATAACTGTGGCTATAAATGCTACAAAATCCACCTTCACAACGAGTGGATCCAGATCACTTGATTGACGTATAACATTTGCAACTGGTTGTGGTTCATCCACCACCATATCTTCTTCAGAACTGTGGCCTCTTGCCCCTTCAAATCAAATCCAATTTCATTGGTCACATACACATGATTGGCAGATGTTATTGTGGGTGTAGCGAAATGCATGTGTTTCTAGCTCCGGCAGTGCAGTAATATCTAATAAGTAATATCTAACAAATTACACAACATGTACCCAATACACACACATCTAAGTAGGAATCAATTTAGACCATACACAGATGGACGAGCGATGTCAGAGCAGTAGATACAGTAGAATAGTATAGAAAACACTATATACATATGAGAGGAGTAATGCCAGATATTTAAACATTGTTAAAGTGATTAGTGTTCTATTCCTTACTGTGATTCCTAGTCTATGCCCATAGGCAGCAGCCTTTAATGTGCTAGTGATGGCTGTTTAACAGTCTGATGGCCTTGAGATAGAAGCTGTTTTTCAGTCTCTCAGTCCCAGTTTTGATGTACCTGTACTGACGTCGCTTTCTGGATGATAGTGGGGTGAACAGGTAGTGGCTCGGGTGGTTGATGTCCTTGATGATCTTTTTGGCCATCCTGTGACATCGGGTGCTGTAGGTGTCCTGGAGGGTGGGTAGTTTGCCCCCAGTAATGCATTGCAGACCGCACCACCCTCTGGAGAGCCTTGCGGTTGCGGGCGGTGCAGTTGCCGTACCAGATGGTAATATAGCCTGACAGGATGCTTTCAATTGTGCATGTGTAACAACTCTCATCACCGCCTCCACATAGGAGATTTGCTGTACAGCCCTGATCCTTAAAACCTCAACCTCTTTCACCCTAACAGGGCACTCAGGGAATTCGGAAATATGATCCCCACCACAGTTGCAACATTTTACAATAACATATTTCTTCCGTCAGCAAACACTTGACAAATGGCCAAACTTTTTTACACTTCTTGCACTTAACGCTCTTACGGTGTATGTTATACATTACCAGTATGTACAGAAAACCCTTGAATGAGTAGGTGTGTCCAAACTTCTGGCTGGTACTGTATATTCCAACTTTACATAGGGTGGTACATACTCATCAAACATCAATAATACAGATACATTTTGCCTCTTTTTCTCATTCTCCATACAGGTCAAGCCACGTGCATGAAGATATTGATTACCAATGTGACCGGTGCCCTGCTCCGACAATCAAAGCTGTCCACTTCATGTGTCGATCATTTTGCGAGCCACAATGCACGCTCCTTTTGCTCTTTAGATACACACGATATCAACACCATACCACTCCTGGTTACTATGACTACACGATATCAACACCATACCACTCCTGGTTACTATGACTACACGATATCAACACCATACCACTCCTGGTTACTATGACTACACGATATCAACACCATACCACTCCTGGTTACTATGACTACACGATATCAACACCATACCACTCCTGGTTACTATGACTACACGATATCAACACCATACCACTCCTGGTTACTTTGACTGCATCCACTTCTCCCAACGCCTTCTTCACCGTCCTCGTGACTTCAAAAGGGTTTACCAAATACACATCCTTACTCCAAAAAATGCACTCCAACAAGCAACGATTCGTCAGACTCATTTTCCACAACAATTTTTGCCCTTTTCGTTCCATTCTTGGACATCACCGTTATCCACTCATCTTTCTCACTAACTGTACTCGACGTGCTTTCAGCTTCAAACGACACTTCTGTTTCCGCCATCTCGCCGGGCCTTGAGTCCACCCCTCTCTCGCTTTGTGTGTTTCCCTTCATTTATTAATTTAGTCCCCGCCCCATTAGCTTGGCTCCTCGGAGTTGGACGTTCCCCTGAACTGGCACCTCTGTATTGCTAACCAGCCACTGCACCGCTCAAAAGGAAAGCTCAGAGCTCATTTTTGGGACTGCTACTACTTGGGACAGACTGCTGCCACTGCTTCTGATGTTATGAATACCGCCAATGTTATGACTGCCGTTACGACCACTGTCACTGTTGCTACTTTCTGGTCCAAGTGGGTGGATTGGAGTCAAACCGATGGCGCTACAATGCTCTGATGACGGCTGACACAACGCACGCTATTTCCCAGGTATGGGAAGAACTATTTTCCCAAGTGAGGTGCTTTGTAAGAATGAGCCCTTCCTTACCCTTGCTCTGTTTTACCCCTACACGTGGCATGTGCTGGAGTGGCCTGCAATAGAGTCCAGAAACCCCCAAAATTGACTCAACAAACACTGTTCAACTATGTGGCTTCTACTAGGACTGTTCTTGCTGTCACGCCTGCTCCCGCTCTCCCTCTCTGGCGCTCGAGAACGCTAGGCTACCTTTCATTACGCACACATGTCACCATCGTTATGCGCATCAGTGCTCATTGGACTCACCTGGACTCCTTCACGTTTTGATTGCCGTCCCTATAGCTGTCTGTTTCCTGTGTTTCATCCCCGTGTCAGCATTAACGTCATTATGTTTTCATGTCCAGACGCTGTCCTGTCATGTTCCATGTCCCTTCTTAATGAAATGTCCCTGAACTTGCTTCTCGTCTACCAGCGTCGATCCTTACACTTGTTTTTTTTATTAGCTTGTAAATGTGTTCACCCTGAACTCATCGAACCAAATATAAAGGAAACAACATTTTGAAAACCTTGTCTGTGTGGTGGCCTGGGACCTGCATCATTTGACAAGAAACAGAAGCATTTTGAAAACACTCTAAAAGAGTTTGAAGACTCCATTGATGGAAACCATTTCTGGGAGAAATGGAATGGTCTAGCCATTCAAAATGGCAACATTTGGAAATGATCTTAAATCGCTAAGGAATAATATCATCAAAGACCTTACTTTAAACCAAATAAATATCCAAGAAGAATGAATCTCCATAGAACACCAAAACCCATTTGACTACCAAATGACACACTGCACTTGAATAAAATACAAAGCCTTAAAACCTGGAAAGGCATGTGGCCCTGACGGCATCTGGAATGAAATGCTTCCACACAGTAATCCTACACTGCAGGTTGCCTTAGTAAAGCTATTTAACTTGGTTTTGGAGTGGCTGTTTCCCTGATAATTGCAACCAGGGGCTCATAACCCAAATATAAAAAAAGTGAACAAATTAGACCCTGTTAATTATATGGAAATATTTGTTGCCAGTTGCCAGGAAAACTGTCTTGTATTCTCAGTGACCGAATACAGACCTTCCTCACACAACGTTCTCAGCAAAAAAATGAATTGTCTCTCTACCCAAACACAGAACAGACCACACACACATTACACATGCTAATAAACCAGCATGTTCATCAGAAAAACAGGGAAAATATTTTCATGTTATGTTGATTTTAAGAATGCTTTTGATTCCATTTGGCATGATTATTACACAACCCTCCAAAGCCATGTTGGGGGTAAAATATACATCATTAAATGCATTTAATCTCATAGCAAATAAAGCATTTATCCACACAACATAACAGTTTAACTTCCACGTGACGGTTGAGCTAACATAGGCTAATGTGATTAGCATGAGGTTGTAAGTAACAAGAAAATAGATATATCTGATATTGGCAGAAAATTTAAATTCTTGTTAATCTAACTGCACTGTCCAATTTACAGTAGCTATTACAGTAAAATAATAACATGCTATTGTTTGAGGAGAGTGCACAATTTTGAACAAATTAGGCACATTTGGGCAGTCTTGATACAACATTTTGAACAGAAATGCAATGGTTCATTGGATCAGTCTAAAACGTTGCACATACGCTGATGGTGGCCAACATCTAGTTTGCACCTGGGCTGGAATAATACATTATGGCCTTTCTCTTGCATTTCAAAGATGATGGTACAAAAAACACAAAAGAACTGTTGTTTTTTTCTTTGTATTGTCTTTTACCAGCTCTATTGTGTTATATTCTACTACATTCCTTTCACATTTCCATAAACGTCAAAGTGTTTCCTTTCAAATGGTACCAAGAATATGCATATCCTTGCTTCAGGGCCTGAGCTACAGGCAGTTAGATTTGGGTATGTCATTTTAGGCGAAATTGAAAGAAAAAGGGGCTAAGCCTTAACAAGGGAGGGGGGTGAGTCAAGGGTGCAGTTTAAGTCCAAACCTGTTCAACGTTGGACCGATCTGCAGACCCTAGACTCACTCTCAAAGATGAGGTCAGATTCCTGCTCTACGCAGATGACCATGTCCTGCTGTCACCAACAGAGCAATATCTACAGGAGCAACTAGACATTATATCCTAATACTGCACCAACTTGGCAATCAACATTAACTTTCATGAAACCAAAGTTCTGATTTTCCAGAAAAAGGACAGGAATCAGAGCAACAAGCCTTCAAATTAGGAAAAATCATGGTTGAACGAGCACAATTATACAACTACCTGGGACAAAGAATCTGTGCCTCTGGTGGCTTTGGTCTGGCAGTGAATGCAATAAATGAAATAGGCCGCAAAGCATTTTACTCCATAAAAACACATTTCTCCAAAATAAATATTCTAATCCAATTCTGGTGCAAAATATTCAATAGTGTAATTTTGCACTATATGTAAGTGTGGTTTGGGTCCAATCTGCAATTACGATTTTAAGCATTGGGAGAATCCCCCAAAAGATAATATGCATATAGAAATCTGCAGAATTATCCAAAATATAAAAAAGAAAGTCCCAGATAATGTGTGCAGAGCGGAACTATAAAGATTCCCTCCAATTGTTTTTATAAAGAAAAGGACTCTTACATTTTGACACCATTTAAAATGTAGCCCCAAAGCATCCCTACAATTCCAAACATTGGAAACCCAAGAGCTGAACCCTGAAAAAAGTCCACTATGTCATCTGTAAAGAACCCTATTGTCCAAACACACATGGAAATTAATATCATTGTTATATTAAAACCTCGTGTTTGAGAAATTGGGAAAATTAAACAAAAACACAGAATACACTAAATTGATATTTGAGAATACAAAAAATAATACAAATTGGCAGATTATCTGCACTCTGTCATGATACAAAACAGAGACAAATCCTGACCAAATACAGGCCCAGCAACCTCCAATTGACTATAGAAAAAGGGAGACAAAAAGACTGCCCAAAGAGGAATGTTTATGTGGTCACTGTACGAGAGGGGAGGTAGAGAGAGATACACTTCCTCCTCTATTGCAAAAAAGATTAGTCAGCAAGAGTCATTCTTCTAAGAAATTACTTAATTTATTCCACATTTTTATTATTAAACCCAGAGGAAAATGCTTAAGTACTCATGAGATAATATGTTTTTGCCTGCCATAGCATGAGGGACACTGAGAAACTACATCTGTATCAATAGGCAGTAACAATTGCTATTATTATTATTATTATTGTTGTTATCGTTATTATTGTTGTTATTGTTGCCATGATTATTATTCCAAATTGTAGTCATAAGGGTAGTAGGGGTAGTGGCAATGGTAACGGTTGTAGTCATAAGGGTAGTAGGGGTAGTGGTAATGGTAACGGTAGTAGTTTAATAGTGGTAGTGGTGGTAGTAGTGGTAGTAGTAGTAGTAGTAGTGGTAATGATAATGGTGGTAGTTGTAGCACTAATATAGTGGTGATGATAATTGTAGTAATAGTGTTAGTAGGTAGCAGGTAGAAATATTGGTGATAGAAATGATAGCAAGTAGTGGTAATGGTAATAGTAGGGATAGTTGTGGTCTAAATAACAGTGGTATTAGGATTAATTTTAGTAGTAATGAGAGTAGCTTGTTATTTTTTATGTTTAGTCGCTGGTTGACCTCAAGATGGCGTAGGAGAACAAGGCTGATGTTTTACGTATTCCTAACCAATTGTGTTTATTAGTTTGTTTCTTTGCATTGTTTGTAACTTATTTTTTAAACTTATTTTGAATATAATTTTGCTGTCTCTTATGACGGTAAATAACTTCTGGACATCAGGACTTCGATTACTCACCACGGACTGGCAGAATCCTTTTTTTCCTTTAACGAGTCTGACGAGACTGACGTGAATGATATACTGCTTAAACAAGAACAGGCCCATATCCCTGTCATTTGCGTGAAGAGAAGGTGGACAAAAAGGGGCCAGAGGGCCCTGAGAACTCATAGGCGATCGAATAAACCCTCACTTCCTAGCAAACTTGCAATCGTTGGAAAATAAAATTGATGACCTATGCGGAAGATTAAACTACCAACGGGACATTCAAAACTGTAATATCTTATGCTTCACGGAGTCGTGGCTCAACGACGACATTATCAACATAATAGCTGGCTGGTTATACGCTGTATCGGCAGGACATGAGAGCGCCGTCGAGTCAAGGGGCGGCTGATTATGTATTTTCGTAAATAACAGCAGGTGCATGATATCTAAGGAAGTCTCAAGGTTTTGCTTGCCTGAGGTAGAATATGTCATGATAAGCTGTAGACCACACCATCTACCTAGAGAGATTTCATCTGTATTTTTCGTAGCTGTCTACGTACCACCACAGACTGATGCTAGCACTAAGACCGCACTGAATGAGCTTCTATTTCGCCATAACTGAGCTAAAGGCTAGAGCTGCCACTTTCAAGCTTATAAGAAATCCTGCTATGCCCTCAGGCGAACCATCAAACAGGCAAAGCGTCAATACAGGACTAAGATCGAATCGTTCTACACCGGCTCTGAAGCTCGCCGGATGTGGCTGGGCTTGCAAACCATTACAGACTACAAAGGGATGCACAGCCGAGATCTGCCCAGTGACATGAGCCCACCAGATGTGTTAAACTACTTCTATGCTGGCTTCGAGGCAAATAACACTGAAACATGCATGAGACCATCAGCTGTTCCGAAAGACTGTGTGATCACGCTCTCCACAGCCGATGTGTGTAAGACCTTTAAACAGGTCAACATTCACAAGGTCGCAGGGCCAAACGGATTACCAGGGCGTGTACTGCGAGCATGCGCTGACAAGTGTCTTCACTGACATTTTCAACTTCTCCCTGTCCGAGCCTGTAATACCAACATGTTTTAAGCAGACCATAATAGTCCTGGTTCCCAAGAACACTAAGGTAACCTGCCTAAATGACTACAAACCCGGAGCACTCACGTCTGTAGCCATGAAGGGTTTTGAAAGGCTGGTCATGTCCGGGGTGGCTTGTCTCAGACGATCCCGTAGATAAAGAAGCTAGATAAGGTCTGCGGTTGTGAGGCCAGTTGGATGTAGTGCCATATTCTTCAAAACGACATTGGACGATAAATGGTAAAGAAATTAACACTAATTCTGTGGTAACTGTGGCATTGTGTTGTGAGAAAAAACTGCACATTTTAGAGTGGCCTTTTATTGTCCCCAGCACAAAGTGCACCTGTGCAATGATCATGCTGTTTAATCAGCTTCTTGATATGCCACACCTGTCAGGTGGATAAAGTATCTTGGCAAAGGAGAAATGCTCACTAACAGGGATGTAAACTAATTTCTGCACAAAATATGAGAGAAATAAGCTTTTTGTGCATATGGAACATTTCTGGGATCTTTTATTTCAGCTCATGAAACATGGGAATAACACTTTACATGTTGCTTTTATATTATATTTTTGTTCAGAATATTTTCAATTATACACTGTATATTGTATACGCTAGTGCTTTGGTAATATGTATGCAATGTTTGTCGTGCCAATAAAGCAATTTACATTTTAATTTGAGAGAGAGAAAGAAAGGGGGAGCAAGAGAAAGAGAGCGAGAGCTGCACCATTGAACTGAATGCCAAAGCAACCCGCTGTCTGAGGCTCTGAGCCCAGGCTATTCAAGATCTGACTTGTATAGAAGCAACAGCTGCAAGG